>NC_140165.1:300039581-300277081 GCF_963971535.1 Notolepis coatsorum
TGTTCAGGGGTCACTTTTTCAATTTAAGTAAATTTGCCAATTGCAGTGAACGAGGACAAGAGCCTGAGAGGCGGTGGTGCAGAGACACACCCGTTCAGGCAGAGGTGCATCAGGCCGAGGAACCGCTGTGGTAACACCCAGGAACCCCCGATATTAGATATGAAGATTGCAGAATCGTCTATAGTGCAGGTTAATAACTATGGAGAGGACGAGACCTGGGACTGAAATGGCCATTCGTACATTCTCCTCTCATGGCGTTGCCTTCTTGTGAGCGTAGGTCGATTAAGCTATTCCTCATTTCACCGGGGATCCCTCCAGGGCCCCTGGCCCCACTTTGAGAACCGCTGGTTTAGGGGGGCATGTGATGTCAGAGGTGGCCATTTGCGACAGTCACATTGGTATATTACATAAAAAAACGACAATGTTATACCACAGTGAAATATCACTTTGAAGAAAATATAAACGACGACTATGAGATAATGAATTAATGCAGACCTCGTTAGTGACAGATGAAAGCCACAGGGTCCAAACGGTATAGAATAGAAACAAACTCACACATGCCCTACAAATGCCTCTTAGTGTCGACACGGCTGATGTACTACCATCCGGCAACTTGCAGTGCAGGGCACAACCCTCCAAATTACTGTCAAATTATTTAATTATGAGGCTTACATATAATTTATTTCACAATAAAGGAGGGTTTGCCCCTTCCCTTCACTCCACTGCCAATATGCTAGTTGGGTAAACACATCTCAAATGGAACTGGATGAATGCACTCAGTAGTAGAGTGCAGACCTCTGCCAAGAGACCTAACAATCTACCCATTTTTGCCATCACTTTTGCATGCAACCTTTTACTGGGTAGATGACAGAAACAAGAGTTGCTGATATTGCCGGTCTCAATAGACCGGGCTGTGAATCCATCGGGTGGAAAGATCATAGCATCACCAAAATCAACAGATTTATCCCTCTAGGGGGTCATGATGAATATAACAGATTTTGTTATTACACGAGTAATGCGCCAGGAGAGTTTGGCCTGATGGGGTCAACAGAATCAATAGGTGTCCTCTTGGTGTCATGAATGTGCACAGCAAGTTTCATGGCAATCTAGCCATTACTTTTTGAGATACCTTCACCACGGTACTCACTTACAGACGGGGCGATTACATAACCTCCTTGGCGGAGGTAATAACTCAACCGAATGTGTGTTGATCAGCTAGCTCGTGTTTCCTATTCAGCCAGACAACGAACTGAGTCTATTCCTCTGTCCTTAGAGGAATCAAGCAAACAGCGAGCAGAATCATTGCATGCTTTGCTATATAGCAGTCTTCATTGCTCTCTTCACTGTTTGATGCTATGACGTTGCAACAGCATAGCCCCTTTTGCACGTGCACTGGACTCCTGACCTTAACGTCACATTAATCGGAGGGGCTGTGTGTGTGCGAACACAAACGTTGAAATTATTCCGTATGGAGTTCACCCTCCCAGCACCCTGAATCCCATGGTCCGCATATTGACCGACTGAGCCCATGTGAGAATACAAGCAGGTCATTGTTTGCAGAATTCCCACAGCGAGCGTGTTAATTAAACGTAGACTAACCATGTTCCTTACACAACCATGTTGTACGGTTCTCCTTTTCCATAAGTTTCAAAAAGTGACTCAGACTGAGTAAGGTCGTACATTTGCTGCTTCTCAGTGTTTTAGCCTGTATGAAACCATTACAGAATTAATGACCACTCCAAAGTCGTCATAATTTGTAAAGCAGGTCAGCTTTTACTCAATAATTTGATATTGGAATTTTTAAATATCAAGTCAAGATGATATGCTGGCCAGTTTGCTCCGCCGTCTGACTGAGGAGGAGATATGAAGCGCTGTTTGCTCGCCATCCAAAAACATTTACTGCTTTTAAATGAACAGTTTATGAGGTTGGATTAATTGTAAACTATTTATACACAGATTCACTGCATACATTTGCACCATATGGAACACCGTTGGTTGCTTATTTGACACCCTTATTTCATTTAATTTCAAACCTTTATTTTAACTCCAAAAAAGTTGAAGTAGCCCTCATTTGCAACAATGTCGGGTTTACATGCCAGTTAAATAAATATCTTAAATTATGACCCTCTGCACACAGGCGGAGGAGGTGTCCTTTCTGTGTCAAGCCCTCGCTCTACCTAGAGTCGTTCAGGACCCCTCGCCTAAACCCAGCGCAGTATTTCCATTATGTGAGAACACGTCTGCCGTGGAGAATCCCACGCTGTGTGCTAAAGGGCAACTCCAGGCAACGCCCGCACTCCATTCTCAGCACGTCGTCCAGAGTTCATATGCGAAAGAGGCTTATGTAAACAAAATGTCTCGCGATGGGAGGGGAGGGGGGGTTAATAAGCCAAAATATGGCATTTATCCCTCTTTTTAGCAGACAGCGATGTGCATTCTCTTAATGCACAAACGAGTGAAAGGATTACACTTTTTGCTGGCGAACTGAAGAGTTATGTGTTGTCGGGCGCGTGATGCTTCCTGTCGGGGTACACTCCTGTCTGCCAGGGTAGCACAGCCTTTACACGCTGAATTCATGTTAACAAAACAATTCCCAAGGTGGTATGTAACAAAAATCTTGTTCTCCCTTTTCATCATATGATTGGGTTCAACTTCCCTTTCAGCTATAATACATTTTAATAAAAATAAAATGTATGTAGTGTGATTTTCTTTTGGATGGATCTCTTTGTAACCATGATAAAAAATAAACCTTTTGCAAAAGGCCATTTGCACACCGTTACCATAAGCAACTAAGAGTCCATTTTCAAAATGCCATAAGGTTTTTATGCAAGGTGTGAGTCCCAGAGCTCAGAAAGTGATATAAATACTTCTCTAACAAGGGCCTGAGAGCCGGACCCATGACGAGGCTAAGACAGGTGTTTACTCACACATGATACAAGCAGACGAAAAAAAACTAAAAAACTCTTTCACATCCGATGAAACTTCATGGTAGAATGAAGCGTCGTTGTTAACGCAGAGAAAACGATGAGGCTATTCCAGCTTTGCTCGTAGCTTGTTTCAGACGCTACAGTATTGTAACACAATACCACATACAAGTCCTTAAGGTAAGTGGTTACAATCACGGATGAACGAAAACCTTCGAGAGTTCACAGTAAAAACCCGAGCCTGGAACATTTCTCCTCGTCTAGTTTTGTCCTTTTACAGATTCTTTTTTTTCTTTTTTCTTTTTTCTTTTCAAATGCTATTTATATCCGACAGCCGTTTAAATTATTCCCAGTCATTTACTGGTCAAGGTCCCTTTTTCCCGCACGGCGCCTCAGACGTACCACTCCCTGCGCGAGATCACAGACCCGTCCATGTGAGACACGTAGTCGCTGTCCGTGCCGTTGTCATAGGAGTCCTCCGGGAGATAGGGGGAGCCGTTGTTCACCGCGGGACTGTGCATGGGCGGCCCGCAGGGGTGCATGTTATGGGTGTTGTTGTAGTGCTCGGGGTAGTTGGGGCCCCGGTCTCCTCGGTCACTCCTCTCGGCCCAGTCGTCCTTGCGGTCGGTGGGGTAGTCCGGGTAGATGATGTCCCCGCCCCCGGACTTGGGCTTCAGCTCCTGGCTGCCCTTGCCGGAGTCGTTCGCGTAGACCTCCTGCAGCTCGTGGGGCTGGATGACGTCCAGCTGGGACTCCTTCTGCATGTCGGAGGGCCCCAGGTACTGCTTGGTGTAGTAGTCCCCGCGGAAGGTCCTGCGCTGGCGCATGAAGCAGGCGCCGCCCAGGATCAGCAGGAGGACCAGGAACAGGACGCCGCCCACCGCCCCGCCCACGATGGTGCCCAGGCTGCTCTCGGGCAGCGAGGCCAGGGTCGGGGAGGTGAACAGGGCTCTGCGCTGCTCCGTACCCGCGCTGGTGCCCAGGGTCTCCTTGTAGGGCGGGGCCGTGGTGGTGGGCGCAGCGGTGGTGGGGGGAGGGTCTAGAGAGGGTAGACAAGGAGCATAAACATTACATTTCATTACCCGACTACAGACGACATAAATACAGATTACAGCTCGGTCTTAAACAAAGTATTCTGCCTTCTCTTTCAAGCTTGGCAAATAAAATCTGCTAGAAGGAAAAGTTCCCTTCCTGAAGCACAACTCGAGTTTTTCATATTGATCCGGCTTAAGAAAATCAACATAAATGGAGGACATTTTACTAAAAAGTACTTCCCTTATGTCCTTATAGACAGGACAGTAAGGACAGTAAAACAAAAAATGTACCTCTTTCTCTCAAATCTTTCCTCAATTTCACCTAACTCACACACGGAACAAAGTCATCCTCTGGGGTGGCAGTGAATCTGCCGGTCTCTAGGGCTAGCGGTAATGTCCCTGACCGAATCTGTGCACATAGGGATATTTGTCTCTTGTTGAAATTATACTTAATATACGTTTCTGTACTATAACTATTCTTCACGAGACAGTAAGTTCGTAATTTTTGTTTATACCATATATCAACAGACTAATTTACTTTATACTTGAGAAACATTTGACTTCTAATCTCCTGAATATCACACAATAACCGGTTCTGGGAAATGAATGCCAAAAATCGTTCACATAAAATAAGGATTTCAACTCATCGAAAGACAAAAGGTACGATGGAAGGTAAAGTGCCAGAGGCCACTGTGTGTGTCCTGTTGATTCTGGAGTCTTAACAAGCCTGTGTTGTGCTGTTGCGACTTGCACACGAATACAAATTAAAAGCTTAAAGAGAGACAGGCAGAAGAGAGAGAGAGACAGAAAGAAAGAAGAGGAGACAGAAAAAAGACACACACACACACACACACACACACACACACACACACACACACACACACACACACACAAATAGGAGAAAGACAGACAGAAGAGAAAGAGATAAATAGAGACAGATAGGAGACAGACAGAAGAGAGAGAGAGAAATAAAGACAGATATGAGAGACTGACAGAAGAGAGAGAGAAATAGAGACAGAGACAGATATGAGAGACAGACAGAAGAGAATACAGAGACAGAGAGAGACAGACGGATAGGAGAGCGAGACGATTGTCATCAGGGAGATGTTGAGACAGTGAGAGATATAAGGATCTAAGAGAGGTTTTCTTTGATAAAATAAATTAAATTGATCCTGAGTTTATCCATCTCCCCGATCCTCCAACACTGTTGTATCTATGTGGGGAGAAAGGTCAGTGTGCAGTATTAGCTGGCTGCACAATATGTTGATTGTTGTCATACAATAAGAGAACAAGCTCTGGAATAAATGTTTCTGGGTGGCTACATCTGTAAAAATGATTACCCGATTGAATTAATATTTTGTAATCTAATAGGATTCTGATTGTTTTATTGTTATTGGTAATGTTATGGTTGATTGCTTATATATGTTATTGTTTGTATGTTGGACTTGCTTTGGCAATAGGTACTTTGATATGTCATGCCAATAAAGCTTATTTTGAATTTGAGAGACAGACAGACAGAAGAGAGAGAGAGATAGAGAGAGGAAGAGAGATATGAGAGAGAGAGACAGAGATAGACAGATAGGAGAGAGAGAGGGAGAGAGAGGGAGAGAGAGAGCGAGCGAGAGAAAGAGACAGACACAGACGGAAGAGAGAGAGTCATTCTCCCCCTCTCTCTTTCACAGTGCTGTGGGGAAGTCATGTGAGAAGATGGAACACTGTGATCGATGTGAGGTTCCTGTGTCTGATTGGTCCTTCGGCCGCCGGTGACTCTGGTGGCACCGAGAGCCGGAGCAGACGGCTGTGCAAAGCTCAAGGTCAGGATAAGTGTCTCCGTATTGACCCCGGGTCTCTGGGACAGAAAGCACCCTGACATCAGCTCTTTAGAGCCACATCAAAGGCCCAACTACAAGGCTGCATGGCTAGACTAATGGAGGCTGGCGGGACACGTAACATTAGAGTTTTAGGGTTCTACCGCTGATAATCAAACACACCGGAATCCCGGCCTGGCTATTAATGACCCCCACCCCCGCAATTTACCTGACTGAGGAACTGAGTGGTGATCTAACTAATTGCAATTACAAAGTATCCCCCCTGAGGGATGTAAAAGGGTGAAGGGAGGGGGGACAGAGGGATGACAGCATAAGGTCAGTGAACAAATACATTGGCCATCACCTCCTTAGTCACCTTCAGCCTCCCCCAGCCCCCCAATCACAAGCCAGGTCCCTCAACCTCCCCAGCCCCCCAATCACAAGCCAGGTCCCTCAGCCTCCCCCAGCCCCCCAATCACAAGCCAGGTCCCTCAGCCTCCCCAGCCCCCCAATCACAAGCCAGGTCCCTCAACCTCCTCAGCCCCCCAATCACAAGCCAGGTCCCTCAGCCTCCCAATCACAAGCCAGGTCCCTCAGCCTCCCCAGCCCCCCACAAGGGCACAGACAACCCCACAAGGGCATGCAGACAACTTGGGGTGTACGAGGCAGCTCCACCACAGAGGGGGGAGGGGAAGCAGTTGTTGTGGAGGCTACATCTCCACAGGGGTGGGGGAGCTGGAGGCAGCATGCTCCCCAAGTCCCTCGCCCTGATAATTGCCCGGACAGGATGTCGACTGTGCTTTAGTGCGGAGTAGGACTCCCTGAGCAGGACTCACTCCCTGAGCAGGACTCACTCCCTGAGCAGGACTCACTCCCTGAGCAGGACTCCCTGAGCAGGACTCACTCCCTGAGCAGGACTCACTCCCTGAACAGGACTCCCTGAGCAGGACTCACTCCCTGAACAGGACTCCCTGAGCTGGGTTCTACAATTTCCGTTTGTTGTTTTATTGATATTTGTTATTTTATTGATATTTGATTTGTTCTATACGTTTGTATATTTGTTATTGTTCTATATTTGTTTGTATGTCTGATTTTGATTGGTTTATTGTTCTATATTTGTTTTATTTTATGTTGTTTTATTGATTATTCTCGTTTTATTTTTATATGTTTGTATCCAGACCCCAGGAAGAATCGTCGCTGCTGAGGCAGTGACTAATGGGGGATCTGAAATAAAGAAATAAAGACAAATGGGAGAATGACAAGCCTTTTCTTTGGGGCGCCTCCAGCTCTCACCGGTGAGAAACTGTGTGGTGGAGACCGGGAAGTAGTGTGTGTGTGTGTGTGTGTGTGTGTGTGTGTGTGTGTGTGTGTGTGTGTGTGTGTGTGTGTCTAAAAACAGTCATTATGTTTGGATACAGATCAAAAGGGAAAAGGGATGCAGGGTTCTCGTGGCCGTGTCTATCGTAGGAATAATGGACTCACGCAGAAAAACAAACGCATATAGTAAGAGGAGACAAGATCGGGCTGCTGTGTGTGTGTGTGTGTGTGTGTGTGTGTGTGTGTGTGTGTGTGTTTGTGTAGTTGTTTTTGGAGAGGTCATAAAAATACCAGTAAACTGATGGAACTTCTGTCTGGCCACTCGGTAGAAGGAGACACATTCATTCTATAGAGAAATGTGGTGTTGATTTTAAACTAAACCATTTGTCTTATGTTGTATTATTGTCATATGATATACCGGGTAGTGTATTTGTATTGTTAACTGCTCTGACAGCATAATGTATTGGTAAAAAAAAAAAGAAAAAAAAAAGAATCCCATTTTATGAGAATAATGCTTCTGTATCAGTCATACCCAATTCGCGGTGTCCAACCCTGAAACCTGACCCTCCGGGAAAACAAACATAAAAGGCTACAATGGTGCATATTTCGCTGAGTGTGCTCACAGTATAACCAGCAGGAGCGAAGCACCCGCTCTTCCCTGATCTGAGGAATCTCAATGTTGCCAAAGCCACAACAGTGGAACCCGTGGTAGTAATAGTGTTACTTTGCATCTGCGGTCTTTGCTCCTCCGGTGTCCTGGAATGTGTGAAAGTGGAGCCGGGCTGGGACATCTCCTACGGAGGGTTTAGCGCCGCTCGGGAGTGTTCTCTGACTGGGCTCACAGACCAGACCAGACACAATGAATATATCGCAAGGTTGAATTCTCGCTCTTTACTTTAGGATGGGGACGTTCTTTGGGGGGGGTTTACAATATTACTAAGGATGAGAAGCAAAAATATATGAAGGGTCTCTGCGGCTGAAAGATTTTGAAAGATGAAACTTATTTGGACTGATATTGACATTGCGATATGATCCACATTATCAGAAGGAATTAATAATAGGCGTGGGAATCGCCAAAGGCCCCATGTTGCAATATTATTTATAAGAATACTAGAGTATTGTAATATCGCAATGTTGCAATACATTGCGATACATTACCTATTTTCAACTGCAAATTGAAATACATATATATTTTTTTTTATCTAATAAGATAACGTTTTCAGTTTGTTCACCTCACGCTCATCATTTGTATTGCAGCGGAATTGGATTGACAAGCTAAAAAAATAAGCTTTATTTAAACATCAGTGTATCAATATCGTATCGGCACGCACAATACCGTAATATATCTTGCATCAACCCCCCCCCCCCCTCCCCCACCACTAATGAATAACATTTTGATGAATGGTTGAGCACTAGAAGGGCCACACAAGATGATGCATCCCTCACCTTGTATCCAAAGGTGGACGTCTTGACTGCGCAGACCGACATCGTTCATCGCCTCGCACCTGTACACTCCAGAGTCGTTGCGCTCCAAGGGGCGAGTGAAGGCAAAGCTGCTGTTTGCTATATTCACACCATCAGGCATCGGGCCGTCCATCCTGTACACAAACAATAAACCATTGTAACGCGCAGAACGACTTTCACAAAGCATGTTCTTTCACTGTTCTTTCATTATTAAATTTTTTTTCATGGACTACGCACAATTGTAGAAGAAGGATTTTCAAAGTGGGACATCCCAGCGAAATCAAGAATAATTCCATCATTTAATCTAGCAGAATTTAACACAATGAAATAACATACAATTATATGCAGTCTGCTCATGTGTTTCACTCTCCACTCGTATCTCTTCATCTACAATAAAACAAATGATTAAATCTAAAATGTTAAATTGAGTGATTGATTTTGGTCAATGGGTCTGTATCTCACATGTGGGTCAGCAGTATAACATGTTAACCAGGAGTGTGTGTGTGTGTTGTACTGTACAGACCTGATCCATGTGAAGTGATGTTGTGAAAATATCTGTGTGTGTGTATTGTAAATGGTAAATGATGCATTTATATAACAGCTTTTATCCAAAGCGCTTTACAATTTTTGAGGCGACCATGCAAGGTGCCAACCTGCTCATCGGGAGCAATTAGGGGTTAAGTGCTGCCCAGGAGGAGTGGAGTGGGAATCGAACCAGGAACCTTCCGGTAACCAGACGACCGAGCCACTGTCGCCCCGTTGTATTGTACAGTGATGGTGTGATGGTGTGAAAAGGTCTGTGTGTGTATTGTACTGCACCACCGTATCGTATTGTACTGTATTGTACTGACCTGATCCAGGTGAAGTGATGGTGTATTGTACTGTGTTGTATTGTATTGTATTGTACTGACCTGATCCAGTTGAAGTGGTGGGCAGCAGGGTTGGCCTTGGCGCTGCAGTCCAGCTTCACGTTGTCCTGCCCAACGTACCAGCTCTGGTCATTCCCAACAACAGACACCACCGGAGCGACTGAAAACAACAAGGATTGTGATGATGATAAGTAGGGATGGAGATGGTTATTCCAATACTCCACCATTCTAAATGACCTAGGTCTTCCATTATGGCCGAGGGTTTTTGTTTGTGTCAACTGCACTCATTCAACCTACTGACAGTTTTCTCTCTCTTTTCTATGTTCAATAGAAGAGATCTACTACGGAGATCTACAAATCTACTACGGTTGAGGAGCCGGGAAAAACAAGCAGCTCACGTTTTTTTTCTGAATGTATGTACATTAAAAATGTTTTTGTCAAAAATAAAGTGTTCTACTGAACTCCTAACCTAAATTGTAATTGATTAGCCATGTTTTAGCAATACATTTGTATCAACTATGAAAATGTTACCACGCACATCATTGACCCCTCCGGTTCCACCACAGTTGCCTCGTTTCCTTTGACCAATACATGGAAAACAGTCGCAAATTATGATTTGCTCATTTGTCTAGTGATTATAAAGATCGTATAGATTTCATGCTATATTATGAGTGCGCTGCACACTTTCTTCTTATTGGTGTAGTTTGGTTAAACCGATTAACCTAACATTTTTAATAGACTATTTGAATATTGATATGCCTTCAAATGCCCATCCCTAATGATAACGACATATTAGAAATACATGATGAAAACATCTGTCACGCATGTACCTTGCAGCTCTGTAATTCTGCTTTAATATGACCATCCGTACCAGTGAAACGCGGACCATGCTGTGATTTGGGGGGAGAATCCAGCTTTTAGGTTAGGTCACTCGCAAATTTGACGTTTTATGACAGGTTCATGCCCTAATGATCATCGATTATTAACAGGAGTGTAAGTTAATTTGGAAAATACTTTCAAAATGTGCATCCATAATTCTGAGTTAGTGAACGTTAAAATCTTCATTTCATCTGTGTAATACAACGTGACTGTAGATTTTAGCCTTTTAATTGTCTTAACTGCAAGATTTCCAGCCTACTATGCAATGGGCAAAATTATAAAAACTACAGCCTTTCTTACATGCCTGGTCTAATAGGCCTGCTTGCTGTAATTTGAGGAATGCTTTTTTAACTACTTGGAATATGGCAGTCATTACAAGTTTGGGAAAACTTACTGAAGAAAATTTCCATTCCTGAATGATTATACTGGCATTGCCTAGATAACAGATCAGTGATTACTGCAGCCTTTAAGTCTTGTCTCATTAACAGAAGGATACACAAACAAACAGTAATCTCTTCAAAGAGCCTTGATTTGGTCGCTGGATCCTCATTTGGCGCTTCAGCCAAATAGTACTTCAAAACGTGCATGTCAGCCGCTTTCAGTGCGTTTGAGCCTTTAGTGCTATACACCAATGACCTACATCCATCTTGAGCCTTAGTGCTATAATATACTGTATATACACCAATGACCTCCATCTTGATCCTTAGTGCTATAATATATATATACACCAATGACCTCCATCTTGATCCTTAGTGCTATAATATATATATATACACCAATGACCTCTATCTTGATCCTTAGTGCTATAATATATATATACACCAATGACCTCCATCCATCTTGATCCTTAGTGCTATAATATATACACCAATGACCTCCATCTTGATCCTTAGTGCTATAATATATACACCAATGACCTCCATCTAGATCCTTAGTGCTATAATATATATACACCAATGACCTCCATCTAGATCCTCAGTGCTATAATATATATACACCAATGACCTCCATCTTTAATTTTTGTATCCACTTTTTCTCCTTATTTTCTATTTTTCTCCCATCCCAATTTCGTATTGCCAATTCTCCCCTCCCCTGTCTTGAACGTTGCTAGACTATGCCCCCCACTGGTCGGTTGTAGTGAGGATAGAAGCCTTGCATCACGTGTCCCCTCCGGTACACGAGGAGGCAGCCTGTCGCATCTTTTCACCAGACAGCGCAGACTCTCAGTGGCGAGGAGTAACACTGCCCCCGATACTTCCCGTCTCTGCTGTGCAGGCGTCACCCAACCGACCTGTAGGAGTCGCCGTCCACAACGTCCAATCCCCACCCATCGACTTCCACCCGCTACCTCTGTCAATTGAGATAGTATGACGACTGGCCCAAGCCGCAGGCAATGCTGACACCGGGATTCGAGAACAG
Source organism: Notolepis coatsorum (assembly GCF_963971535.1). NCBI lineage: Eukaryota > Metazoa > Chordata > Actinopteri > Aulopiformes > Paralepididae > Notolepis > Notolepis coatsorum. The sequence continues at coordinate 300,051,296 of NC_140165.1, forward strand.
AGTCCCTTGCATTGGTGACGAGCGCAATCTCCGCTACGCCACCCAGCCGCCTTCAATGACCTCCATCTTGAATGATCCTTAGTGCTATAATATATATACACCAATGACCGCCCTCTTGGACCAGTTTCACAAAAATGTCAATAGTGCAGATCCTTGGCTGACTGTCAACCTCTCCATCAAGTCTGAACCAAATCGGATAAGAAATGCACAAGCTATCACAGTTATGGAGGGGCGCACGCACACACACACACACACACACACACACACACACACACACACACACACACACACACACACACACACACACACACACACACACACACACACACACACACACACACACACACACACACACACACACACACACACACACACACACACACACACACACACACACACACACACACACACACACACACAACACACGGGAGTGAGTACAATACCCTCTTACATTACAGTAATTACACGTTATGGTTATTTTTCTGCAGTGCACAAGAGGGAAATCTTAATTTAAAACATCACCGTGCATGGATCAAGGATAGTCTATCAACTGGAGAGGTAAATTAATTTCAAACAGGTAAAGAAACACAGTGCACTTGAGTCAATGTGACCCCTAGCACCACGAAGACAAACGAGCTCTTCCATAAAGGAACAAAACAGGCATTATAAGCACTATATATATATTTGTATATTATTGTATATATTACTCATTGCCTTTATTCTTAAGCTTAGCATTGCATTTTATTCTTATAACTTTTGTTATCATGTCTACTCTATTTTATTTGATTATCTATTCCATTTTATTATTTGTATTTTGCACAATCAAGTATGGCATGGCCACCTACATTTCACTGCATGTCTCGTGTATGTATGTATGTTAGGGATGGGTACCGAATTCGGTACTTTTGAGGTACCAAACCGAAACACGTCGGTACCGTTGGGTACCGGTATCGATTCACAGGTACCGGTACCGTATCGGTTCAAATGTGAAAGGTACCCATCCCTAGTATGTGAGAAATAAAACTCTTGAATCTTGAATAGTAGCAGCCTATAATAAACTCTGCTGCTAAGGGGCAAACAAGGAAGCAGAGAGTGAGTCTGAACCCCAAGCGACGCCTCTGTAATAACCCGTAGCAAACAGTGACTCAGAGATCCAAGTTCTCCTTTTGATTTCTCTGGAGAACCAGAAGAGGAACACATTATTGCACCCGATTAAGCCTCTGATCGCTGCGTCTGTTGACCTTTATCCATGCGGGTCAACGTCGAAATGTCGGCTCCTTTTCCCCCCCGACATAGGCGTTTGACACAACATACCGAGCTCTAAAGCCTCTTTCTTCCTGTATTAACCTGCTTTCTGCATCTCCAACCCCCCCACCGGGGCACCCTCCTGCGCCGGGTTGTTGCTGCTGAGGCCTGATCAATATTTCATAAAATACCTTCATTAGCCAGCACTCACGCAGTCAGCGAGCGGATATTAACCCCTGGTTCAGCTCGCCAAAGGAAGTATGCATCGACGATTACGACATTTAAGATGCTCCTTAAATGGCCCTGTTTTAGGTGAAAGATAAGAGAGCAGAGCATTCATAAATCCAAGCGATCAACATGGGTTGATGAAGATAAGACACGCTGTGGCCTGTGTGGGCAACATGAGGGGAAGCTGTTCCCTGGTACGCCCGTCACACTAGTCACGGTACTTTAGTCAAATTGTATCTACCTACCTCAGTTGTATAAAATGTGTCCAAACTTCAAATGACGTATTATCATTAATTTAGAACAATTTGTTAATATATATATATAAACACACATATCTTTAAATAAAAAATTATGTTTTACAAAATAACAAGTATAAAAGAATTAAACAAACCACTCTAGCAGCAATGAACTATTCTGCTGAACTAAAAGGTACACATCTATATATTTAAATAAATATACCTGAAGATGTCGATGCCTCAGTGTCGTTGTCTGCATCTAGCTTTGTAAAGTGTAACCACACTTGCGACCGTTTTCGGCTTGCCATTGCCATCGGCTTGCCATTGCCTGGTACAACCTGCTTTGTTGTTGTTGAATCAAGTCAAATCCTAGGTAAGAGTGTATTGTGCACGGAACGTTTACGTGAACGTGCGGCACACTTGTATTAGACTTTATTTTTTTTTAACTAAACTTGGCACTGGTGGATCTCACGTGAATCGGTACTCTGTAGTACCCACGTGATTCGGTCGATACCCTTAAAAGTACCGGATTCGGTACCCATCCCTAAACATGAGGGGAAGCCGTTCCCTGGTACGCCCGTCACACTAGTCACAACATGAGGGGAAGCCGTTCCCTGGTACACCTGTCACACTAGTCACAACATGAGGGGAAGCCGTTCCCTGGTACACCTGTCACACTAGTCACAACATGAGGGGAAGCCGTTCCCTGGTACACCTGTCACACTAGTCACAACATGAGGGGAAGCCGTTCCCTGGTACGTCCGTCACACTAGTCACACCATGAGGGGAAGCCGTTCCCTGGTACGCCCGTCACACTAGTCACAACATGAGGGGAAGCTGTTCCCTGGTACGCCCGTCACACTAGTCACAACATGAGGGGAAGCCGTTCCCTGGTACGCCCGTCACACTAGTCACAACATGAGGGGAAGCCGTTGAACCCTGGTACGTCCGTCACACTAGTCACAACATGAGGGGAAGCCGTTGAACCCTGGTACGCCCGTCACACTAGTCACACCATCCGGCTGGACTGCCTGCCTCCGTCCTTCTGTCCTTCACACATTTACATTTAGCTGCCGCTTTTATCCAAAGCGACTTACAACAGGTCAGCAGGAAGGGTAGAACTCTGGCAGCTGACTAACAATGTTCAAACAGTGTTGAAACTTGGGTAGTACAATCTTGAGTGCATAGTAGTGAAGACAAGACATGTTATAGTAACATATGCAAGGAGGATTATTTAGTTGAAAAGTACATGACAGTACGAAGATTCGTTTTTTTCTCCTTCATTTCAGATTTGATTCAAGCCAGTCGCTTGAATGCCAGAGTCCTGCCGACTGAATTTATACAACTTAGCATAATATGTCGGCACCAGAACCAATCCAGCAGACAGGAAACACTACACGAGGGGCATCAGTGCAGACGGAGGAAATGTTGTCCCATCTTCTCTCGACCACCCCGGAAAATACAGTGCCGGCAAGAGGTGCACTTCACACTCTCTCTCTCTCTGTGACCTACCTAGGGTTAATATTAACCCTACAACCCGTCAACAGTATTAACAACAGCTACAACATTGACAGTGCAGTTATACTTAGACTGTGTGTCCAGTCTATAAATAAGCACAGAATAAGTGCAAGACAACAGCGGGCAGCCTGCAATATGCAGGGCGCCGCAGTGGTTAGTGCCGTTGCCTCACAGCGAGAAGGTCGTGGGTTCAAACCCCGGCAGGGGGCTCTTTGTGTGCAGAGTTTGCATGTTCTCCCCCCGTGTTTGCGGTGGTTTGCTCCGGGTTACTCTGGCCTCTCCCACACAATGAAGAAAGGACATGCATGCTATAGGTAAATCCTGTTGTTGCCCTTGACTGGCATTACAACTGGAGTTGGTCCCTGGGCGCTGCACCGTGTGTCTGTGCACCGCTCCTCAAGTTAGGATGGGTCGAATGCAGAGGACGAATGTGCCAGAGGGGATTAATAAAGCTCCTTCTTCTTCTGCTTCTTAATCGCCTCACTATTTCATCCAACGTATCCACGCCCGTGGCATTTCTCAAACTCTAAACTTTTCCAACTTCCACATGAATTGGCTGCGAAATGGTCGCACATCGTCCGTTAATATAACACATCCAGTAACCTGCCAACAGCAGCCGAATCCTGCGGCCAAATGAATAATCAAAGCTAATACAGCACTTAGGCCAACAACAGCACATATTGATGACTCTACCTGCCTATTATACAAGTTGATAGCGGCTGTTGCACTAATAGAAGTGTGGAATAGGTCTGGCCATTAGAATTCATGTGAAAATATGCCTACTGATAAAAACTACTAACAATAATCATCCTCTCCGGTGGAAAGAATGTCCCGGTCGCAAGAAATAAGAACCATGTAGGCTAGTCTACATATTAACAGAACATATAGGCTATGGTTTTGGAAATGAATATAATACATGTCCTCAGATGGCCACAGATCCTATCGACAGCCAATAGTTCAAATCAATAGCCTAATCACCCTATGATCATTACTGCCGCTCACATAACAGTGAAGGCAGTAAAGGCACCGAAGGGCACATTTCATTGTGAGGATATTGCTCACAACCTTCAGTGCCTTCCGATGTGCTGTAAGAACCTTACAGATAGTCAGTTCTTCTCCTCTCCAGCCACGTCTGTGGCACAGGGCGCACAGGCCACGTTGTGTGAGCTCCATGTACTCTGCCTCCTTCCTAACTAGCATCTCGTCTTGAATTAACTACGGGAGGAGAGAGAGGATCTATTTTAATGACACCGTCAGGATTTAGGAAGGTCACCTGTGGAGTACCCCAGGGATCTGTGATAGGTCCAAAACGTCCTATCTAGCATCTCGTCTTGAATTAACTACGGGAGGAGAGGCAGGATCTATTTTCTGATACGCATATAGATAAATAGCCTACAACTACATGGATTCAGTCACAGACCTTGTTGCATAACCTGTCTTACTATACTTGTATTATCAGTGATTTTAAAGAAACATAATAATTATACTTAAATAAACTTGATACTGGGTCACTGTCTGTGTGTGTGTGTGGCAAGCATTAATTCGGGGGCGTGCAACGCACCCCTCTGTGCCAACACAGTGGAGCAGGCCCACCAGTAGAGCGCCCGCTCTCGCCAACGGTAATTCAATATGATAAATATGAATGCATCTCGTTAGTGATGCACCGATGTGAAAATTGTGGCCGATACCGATAACCGATATTAATATTGCTGTTCTGGCCGATACCGATATTTACCGATGTCGATATCTCTGTATAGAAAACACTTTTTTATGATAATCAAATAAAGAGCTATTTTCCAAAACGCATAATTTTTTTTACTTTTGTAACTTATTTTCAGAAATGACTGATATTTTGAAACTATTTAAGGCCAAAACATGTAAAAAGAAGAAAAAAAAGATTGGCCATGACGCCCATGTGACCGCGGCAGCGCGAGAGAGCGGCAGTGCGGAAATAGGCTGCATCCTCCACATCAAGAAAGACAGACAGGCATTCTCTGTGACAAACACTAACCTTAATCAACTCCGAAATAATGCCCAACCTTAACCCTCCCTAACCTTAACTTAACCCTAACCTTAACCAACTCCGAAATAATGCCTAACCTTAACCCTCCCTAACCTTAACTTAACCCTAACCTTAACCAACTCCGAAATAATGCCTAACCTTAACTTAACCCTAATCTTAACCAACTCCGAAATAATGCCTAACCTTAACTTAACCCTAACCAACTCCGAAAGAATGCCTAACCTTAACCCTCCCTAACCTTAACTTAACCCTAACCTTAACCAACTCCGAAATAATGCCTAACCTTAACTTAACCCTAACCTTAACCAACTCCGAAAGAATGCCTAAACTTAACCAGCGGAAGAATGCACGTTTATAGCGCAAGATGATAAACGTAAAAAAGAAAAAAACAAGAAAATTGAAGTGATTCGAACTTGTGACCAACCACACCGCAGGCTCCACAGCACGGCGGCATACCAGTTGAGCTAAGCATTGATGGAAAAACATCTGGGATTACGGCTACATAATGCCGCAAGCTCTGCCGCTCCGCTCTGCGGCTGCCGCGCTGCGTGTCGCAGCCAATCAGGGAAAACGCGGAAGCACTCGGCAGCACTCTTCGGCTCCAATTAAAGAATAGGCTTCCCTCTAGCCTCCACACGGTACCGGACTGATGCGGATGGTGTCCCTCCCCTAGCCTCCACACGGTACCGGACTGATGCGGATGGTGTCCCTCCCCTAGCCTCCACATGGTACTGGACTGATGCGGATGGTGTCCCTTCCCTCTAGCCTCCACATGGTACCGGACTGATGTGGATGGTGTCCCTTCCCTCTAGCCTCCACATGGTACCGGACTGATGTGGATGGTGTCCCTTCCCTATAGCCTCCACACGGTACCGGACTGATGTGGATGGTGTCCCTTCCCTCTAGCCTCCACACGGTACCAGACTGATGTGGATGGTGTCCCTTCCCTCTAGCCTCCACACGGTACCGGACTGATGCGGATGGTGTCCCTTCCCTCTAGCCTCCACACGGTACCGGACTGATGCGGATGCTTCCCATGGTGTGAATTGGGTTATGATGATAATGAGAAAATGAATGCCAACCAGACTCCTGAGATCAGAACGAGCAGGTCTGTTTAGCGTGATCTATACGCACCCCATCTGGAAATGTACATGATTCTGCCCTACAAAGAAATTAAAGTATTGACTCGACAGAAATGTGTTGTTGTCTTTTTCTGTTACACTGAATTAATTTGAACAGTAAAAAAAAAAAAAAAACTGGGCAGACAATAACTCATGTTTCCCCGGAATCATAGCATACGGTTGAGTTAATGTCTTGAGATACCCGTGTTGACTAAGGAGAACAGAGTGTGTGCGTGTGTGTATCTGTGCATGTGTGTGTGTGTGTGTGTGTGCGCGCGCGTGCGTGCGTGCGTGTGTGTGCGTGTGTGTGTGTATAAGCTGTATAAGCACACCAGTGTGAAGCCATATATGCTCAATCTGTGTAGGGACAATTCATTGTTCTCTGATATTTCAGCAAACACCCCCGATGTTGTTATTGTTAATGAGAATAACAGAGAGGTTCTCATCCTAGAAGTTGGCTGCACGTTTGACTACAGTCTAGAGGAAGCCTTTACAACCAAAATGTTAAAATATCAACTGTTAGACCATACCCAGGGAACAAACTTAACTTTTTGACTCACCAGCCATTTGGCTGGTAGATTTGAAAAACTACCAGCCGGGCAGATTTTTTTACCAGCCAAAAATTATAAATAGCTTTTTAGTATATCGCCATGTGTTATTATTACTATATAATACTCTCATATGCTATTTTCAATTAATATCATAAACAACATAAGGAATATTAGCATAATTTTGAGTGGACTGAAGGAATGAGTCAGCGTTAATAGTTTTAAATGCAAATAATTTATTGAAACATAGAAGTGGGGTCGGGACACACACACACACACTGTTTCAACTCACCACCCCCGCATCATATTGTAGTCTGTCTTCAAACTTCCACTCCTCTCGAAACTTTTTTATATTTGAATATCAACATTATCTGTCCATCCTCAGTTTACTATAATATACTCCTGTCCTGAGTCCTGACTAGTGACTTCATCGTCTTTCCAAACGCACGTACGCACACACACAGGGAAGGGGAAAGTACCCCACCATTTCCCTTTCCCCAGTCCACACTGTGTCTGCTGTTCTCTATGGCTCTGCGCCTCTGCCTCTGATCAGGATTAGCTTGTTAGCTTACGCTAACGTTGTAGTGATTGTAATGGTACATAAACGTTAATTTCGGGCGATGTGGGCATAAAGGAATGGCGACGGTGCAAAGCATGTAGATGCATTTGAACCGTTGTGAGAAGAAGAAAAAACACCACAGACTTATTTCGAGTCTGTAGGCGCACTGCTGTGTTAACGGGCGGATATCATATGACTCGCGGAGTTGCTACAGGTCTTTCAAAATAAGAGTATCATATGAACCTGAACGTTGCTAGCTGCCGGAGCCCAGATATTATGACTGGAGCTGCGCTTGGGGCGGAAATGAGACCCGCACAGGATTTTCAAAATAAGAGTATCGATATGAACTACACGCCAGATGGCGGGCAGACCTATAATTTTTTATCGCCAAACCTTAAATCTACAGGCCATTGGCGCTTGGTTATTTTGTTCCCTGACCATACCATATCACAACTCGGCTACAACTGTAAACTTTTAATCTTCATATTTGAAAGCCTGGGTCATGTCCATAAGTTGGGTGTTAGAGGCCTTCAGATGGCCGGTCTTCCCAAGAGAAGAGCCAAACAATTAGCAAGATATTGCTCAGTGTCAGCAATTATTGGCAGCCGGGCAATTTGGAGAAGACGCTGCTATCTGTATCCATGAGCTGTGTGTAGATTGTCAGGTTCATCATCCATGTGTGTGTGTAACTTTGGTTGCCATTGTCAATTTGGACACGACTATCAGAATAACCCACAATGTACAAGTGCACTGATAATATTTGTGTCCTTTAAACATTGTCTTTATGTGGACATAAATAAAGATTCTAAATGTGTGTGTGTATATATGTGTGTGTGTATGTGTGGGGGGGAGGGGGTTCTCCAACACTCACACTGCACATTGAGAACGTAGGGTATGTGGAACTCGGTCTGCAGGGAACAGAGTGTGTGTGTGTGTGTATGTGTGTGTGTGTGTGTGTGGGGGGGTTCTCCAACACTCACACTGCACGTTGAGAATGTAGGGTATGTGTGTGTGTGTATGCGTGTGTGTGTGTGGGTTCTCCAACACTCACACTGCATGTTGAGAACGTAGCGTATGCATGTGTGTGTGTGTGTATATATGTGTGTGTGTGTATCTGTGTGTGTATGTGTATGTATGTGTGTGTGTGTGTGTGTGGGTTCTCCAACACTCACAGTGCACGTTGAGAACGTAGGGTATGCGGAACTCTGTCTGCAGGGCCGGGTGTCGCACCACGCAGGTGAGGGTCTGCCCCTGGGCGTGGCTCTGGGGGGGCCACACGTAGCGCACCTGGGTGGTGGTGGTGCCGTTGGGCTCGTCCTGCGCCTGCACCTCCGAGCGGCCGTACAGCTCCGTCTCCCAGGACACCTTGGCGGCGGGGCGGCCGCGCTCCGCTATGCAGGTGGCGACCACCGACTCATTCCCCCCGTCGACTAGGGCGGCGGAGCCGGCAGACACGTAGACCTTGGGTTCCACTGTGGGGAGGAGAGGGAGAGGGAGGTGGAGCAGGGTATAGAGAGAGAGAGAGAGAGAGAGAGAGGAAGTGGGAGAAGGAGGTGATGGTAGAGCAGGGTATGGAGAGAGAGAGAGGAAGTGGGAGGAGGTGATGGTAGAGCAGGGTATGGAGAGAGAGAGAGGAAGTGGGAGAAGGAGGTGATGGTAGAGCAGGGTATGGAGAGAGAGAGAGAGAGAGAGAGAGAGAGAGAGAGAGAGAGGTGATGGTAGAGCAGGGTATGGCGAGAGAGAGAGAGAGGTGATGGTAGAGCAGGGTATGGAGAGAGAGAGAGAGAGAGAGAGAGAGAGAGAGGTGATGGTAGAGCAGGGTATGGAGAGAGAGAGAGAGAGAGGGAGGCGATGGTAGAGCAGGGTATGGTGCAGAGAGAGAGGGAGGGGGAGAGAGCGGGGGGGGGGGGCGACAGAATGGAGAATAGATTACAAAATGAGTATTGATCTTTTGTATATATAAATATGAATAAATAATGGGCATCATAAAACACAGACAGCATTATGGACAGGAGGAAGTGCCTTTAGTACACTCAGCCAGTAAGAGTAGATTGATTCCCCTCATTTCACGGATGTTTATTAAAAATTTATGAAGCAAGCCGTTTTCGATCATAATGCAGGAGCACTCCGGCGGCGGGGCGAACTTCATCGTTGTGGCCCGCGTGTCCGGGACACAGCGAGTTGGTGAAGAAAAGGGTAATAGTGAGCAGCCGTATATATATATCGACCACTGCGTCTTTATGGTTCTGGCGGAGCACCTCTGTATAAAAACTGGAATCGCCCCGCTCCTCTTCAACCATAACAACAGATTGGGTGCGACGATAAAAACCTGCTCCTCATAAACGCCCCCCCACCGTCCCGAAAAAGCCAGAAACTACCGAAGCGGCCACTGGGGAAAGAAACGCGACTAAATTGTCTAGCGCTTTCAGATCAACGCGGTGCTGTTGTGTGCGGCGCGTCTGCCTTGGATTGTGTGTGTGCAGTATTGTGAACCGAGGCGTTGGGTTACTGAGCGCTATTCAGTGCTCTGGAGCGAGGATAGTGTTACGGCGGCTTCCTGGGAAAGACTGGGTATAACCGGGGGCCGTGAGTCCGTGACACAGATTTCCCCGACAGGAAAGCAAAACAGATCCATGCGAGACGGAGGACGAGGCCGAGGTGCGACACGGCCCCTCTACCTGTTGCACGGGAACACAAAGCAGGACTTTCACTCGAAAACAAGACGGGATGCCCCCCCCCCCCCCCCACCTTTCATAAAGTGCGACCCGCTGGGAAACTTTTCACAGAGGGAAAGGGAAAGAGAGAGAGAGAGGGTGAGAGAGAGAGGGGAAGGCAACAATAGAGAGGCTGTGAAACACAAATTGACCACAGAGGTTACATTCATAAAAGCGGAAGCAGGTTATCTTTATTTTCCATCATTACTTCCCCATGGCCTCTCCTGCCGTGCTGCCATTTTCCACGTCCATTTCTCCTCCCGTCTCCTCCCCGTGGAGACCCTGCCCTGTCCACTCATCTCCATCTCTATCACTATCTCCCATCTCTCTGTGTCTCCCTCCCATCCTTCTAGCTCTTCCTCCCTCCGAGGGCCGGTGCCAACAGCTGTTCCACTTACTGTAACTGTGACAGTCTTAGCATGCGGGGGCACACACACGTCCACCTAATCCCCAAGACAAGGCCATCACCTCCAGACATTTGCCGCCACCCCCCCCCCCCCCCCCCCCTCCCCTCCCCTCTCCCCCACCCCCCCCCTGCCAGGCAAGCACGAGGCGTGACAACAAATGCTCATAACCTCGGAGATCCCTGTTCCCAAAAATAACTTAAGTGCCGTCGTTTTAGCCCTGGTGCTGCCGTTCCCAAGCTGTCCGCCTCGCATTCCTCCCTCATCACCGCTCTCCTGCCGCCCCTCCTGCTGCCCCGGCCGGCTCACGGTAGCTCTGTTATGGTAGGAGGCACCCAGAGCCGGGGCCCACAGAACAACCAAATCAGAGGAACGTGTTAATTTGGAAGAGGGAGGGAGGGAGGAGGGGGTGGCTTGGGATCCATCTTGTCGAGTGGAGGAGAGGGTAACGATTTCCCATCAGGGAAAGGGAACTTGCCTGCGCCGGCCCTTTTCCCACCCACACACACTCTGCTTCACTCCTGAGCGCTGACCGTGTCGGACAGCTAGAATGGGGAAGCCTATCGGGCTGGGATCCGACTGGAGGGGCAGTGTTGATACAGTATATCTGGGCATTGTCGCCGTGTCATGGGAACAACAGGCCAGAGGGCCTTTAGAATCATATTCCAGAGGAGTCAATTAATTAACAGAGATAACAGTTGACGTTTCAAATCTCACACTTTATATTTATTCTCACCGCATATACAGTATATCTATCCACACCTGTCTGTATTTACCTGCACATATTCCTTTACTATCTGTATACATATCCTACTCTTACTAGTTACTCTGCTGGCCAGTATGACTACTACTACTACCATACTGTCTTTATACCTGTATCACTGTACATATTATACTACAACTGTACACCTGACTAGCACTACACTCAGTACTTTAAAATCACACTTTGTATATTGCTGTTGCACTTTACTGTTACATTTGCACTCTGGTTGGATGCCAAACTTATTTCCGTTGTACTGTACTTGTGAATCTAATCTAATGCGATCTTATTGTGACTCTTAACGTGTGAAGTTCTCAGTTTGCATGACCCTGTCGGTGTCTGGTGTTCATATCGATGAAGAGAGCCGTTTGAACGGTGGATGACCACGCAGTTCATGGTTTCATGACATATCGCTGATGCTGGAAGAACATAGTCTAAGGATTTGCTGCAATATCAGCACCGCTGACAACTTCCTCAATCCTCCTGTTTTTGTTTGTTTGTTTGTTTGTTTGTTGCACAGTAGATTTCCCACCGACTAGTCAGCAGTTCACAAGGTCATTTTAGTTCCTTCAGTATCGGACGGTGGTTATATTTTGCCTTCCCTCCTCCCCCCCATTGTTTACTGGTGGAGACATTTGGCTTATGTAGCACTATTCCTCCCGAACTGCTTGGGGAGCAATTAAACGCTTGGATCTTTTGTAGGAACCTCCTGAAGAGTGGGAAGAGAGAAAGTGAGAGGCCCAGAGTAAACCCACAGACCGGCCGCCGCCCCCACACACAGAAAAAAATTAAATAACTGCTTTGAGTACCAGTTAGTGACGAACGATACATCAAATTCCATATTGATATTGCAATATGAAACAGCAGGTCCGTATCGCAGAGACTGTGATATTGGCATTTTTAAATAGCTTTTTAAAATAGCCTACATAATAAAAGGAGAGAGAATGGGATGAGAGAAAAGTCTGGCAGACATGCTTCACTTCACATCCAGAAATAATAGGGCATCGACAGGGAAATCCTATAGGAGACGGTGTTATAATAATAATAATATCTTAAATTTATATAGCGCCTTTCAGGAGACCCAAGGCGCTTAACAGCTAAGGGAGGGGAACAGGGAACAACGTAACAACAAAATACTAATCAAAAGGAAAGAAATAAAGATAACAAAAGAAAAAGGGGAAATCAGGCAGAGTCATTTACAAATTTGGTGAAAAGGTGGGGTTTGAGTTGGGATTTGAAGGAGTGCAGGGATGTAGCACTACGGATGTTTGGAGGGAGTGAGTTCCAGAGGGTGGGTGCGGCCACAGAGAAGGCTCTGGGACCAACAGTCCGCATGTTGGTGGTGGGGATGGAGAGGAGACCGGAGTCAGAGGACTGCAGCCTCCGGGGCGGGATGTAGGGATGGAGGAGGTCCGCTAGGTACCGGGGGGCAAGGGAGTGAAGGGCTCTGTAGGTGATGAGGAGGATCTTGAAATTGATGCAGGACTTGACTGGAAGCCAGTGGAGGTGGGTGAGGGTGTGGTTATGTCAGTATTACAGAGAGATGGAACGCACGCCAGTGGTGGAGAGGTGTCGACCACGATGACAGCACCGTACAGGCATGAGGGAAGACAGTCGCACTAAGAATAGTTAGTTACCAGCGTGATTTTTCAGGGTATTGAGGGACATAGCGACTCAACAGTGGCTCAGGAGGTGGAGCGGTCATCTGGTAATCGGAAGGTTCCCGGTTCGATTCCGGCACCTCCCGGGCAGCGTGTCAAAGTGTCCTTGAGCAAGACACTTAACCCCTAACTGCTCCCGATGAGCAGGTTGGCACCTTGCATGGCCGCCTCTGCCGTCGGTGTGTGAGTGAATGTGAGGAACAAAATGTTGGATAAAAGTGCTATATAAATGCACCATTTACAAATTAAAAAAGACAGCTAATAGCCTAGAATACAGCCTTATCAAGACATTGAGTTGTTATGTCCCTCAATACCCTGAGTGGGTGAATACCAAATGTATATAGTAGCCAGTTAATTGTGTATTCCCACAATATGCTACTGAAAGAGTTATAAACTGGTACACTACATGAAAAATAAATATAGATTCTTAAATTGAGACTACAACCTAAAAACATGATACTGCAAGTAATATCACATTGCAGTGTCTCCAAAAATAATGGCAACATGATGCTGGTATGCTGTCCGTATCATTCCTCCCTAGTAGAAATACAGTAGGTGAGCAAATTGATATCCTCAAATATCTCTGCAGGTGAAGATGGGATTACAGCTCCATTGTGTCGTTGTTTCGGTTACTTGACCGACTTTCACTCTGCTTTAAGGTTGTACTCTGTACTCGGCGTTAACAGATTTGACTTCTCTTAATGATTCCATCCTATTTTACAGCAGCTTAACCATTTTTGCATGAAAAGCACCTGTTAAAATACAAACGGGTTTGTAGTCGTTCTGTAGTCAGTTTGTAGTCGTTCTGTAGTCAGTTTGTAGTCGTTCTGTAGTCAGTTTGTAGTCGTTCTGTAGTCAGTTTGTAGTCGTTCTGTAGTCAGTTTGTAGCCTTTCTGTAGTCAGTTTCAACACAAATCAAACATGTGATCACTTTTAATCAGTTCATTGTGTATTTTGCTATTGCTTTTACTATTATGTTGGATTGTGTTGTAAATATTGTGTTTTACTTTTAATGCTTCCGTTTTAGGTGTATGGTTTTATAACATCTTGCCAAAAGGACTACAGTTGTGAATTAGCCAGCTGGCTAAAACTGGCACATTTACAGAAATGTTGATTAATGTGTAGTGTCCTTTTTAAATAAACTGAAACTGAGTTTGTAGGCTTTCTGTAGTCAGTGTGTAGTCGTTCAGTAGTCAGTTTGTAGCTTTTCTGTAGTCAGTTTGTAGTCGTTCAGTAGTCAATTTGTAGTCGTTCAGTAGTCAATTTGTAGCCTTTCTGTAGTCAGTTTGTAGCCTTTCTGTAGTCAGTTTGTAGCCTTTCTGTAGTCAGTTTGTAGTCGTTCTGTAGTCAGTTTGTAGCCTTTCTGTAGTCAGTTTGTAGCCTTTCTGTAGTCAGTTTGTAGCCTTTCTGTAGTCAAGTTTGTAGTCGTTCTGTAGTCAGTTTGTAACCTTTCTGTAGTCAGTTTGTAGTCGTTCAGTAGTCAGTTTGTAGCCTTTCTGTAGTCAGTTTGTAGCCTTTCTGTAGTCAGTTTGTAGTCGTTCAGTAGTCAGTTTGTAGCCTTTCTGTAGTCAGTTTGTAGTCGTTCAGTACTAGTAAATTTGTAGCCTTTCTGTAGGTTTGTAGCCTTTCTGTAGTCAGTTTGTAGCCTTTCTGTAGTCAGTTTGTAGCCTTTCTGTAGTCAGTTTGTAGTCGTTCAGTAGTCAGTTTGTAGCCTCTGTAGTCAATTTGTAGCCTTTCTGTAGTCAGTTTGTAGTCGTTCAGTAGTCAGTTTGTAGCCTTTCTGTAGTCAGTTTGTAGTCGTTCAGTAGTCAATTTGTAGTCGTTCAGTAGTCAATTTGTAGCGTTTCTGTAGTCAGTTTGTAGTCGTTCTGTAGTCAGTTTGTAGCCTTTCTGTAGTCCGTTTGTAGCCTTTCTGTATTCAGTTTGTAGCCTTTCTGTAGTCCGTTTGTAGCCTCTGTAGTCAGTTTGTAGCCTTTCTGTAGTCCGTTTGTAGCCTTTCTGTAGTCAGTTTGTAGTCGTTCTATAGTCAGTTTGTAGCCTTTCTGTAGTCCGTTTGTAGCCTCTGTAGTCAGTTTGTAGCCTTTCTGTAGTCCGTTTGTAGCCTTTCTGTAGTCAGTTTGTAGTCGTTCTATAGTCAGTTTGTAGCCTTTCTGTAGTCAAGTTTGTAGTCAGTTTGTAGTCATGATTGAAGTGAGATGAACAGACTGAAAACCTTATCTTAGATTAGTTAACTTTATTTGATTAGATTAGTATTTGATCTTAGCTAACTAGTCTGTATGTACGTGTATATGCAGCGGCCTGATCTCCAATCTGCCAAAGTTAGCCCACGTCACGCCACTTCTCAGAGAGCTGCACTGGCTTCCCACAGGAATCCGCTTCAAGGTTCTTGACCTGGCATACCGTGCAACGAGGGGAAGGGCTCCCTCCTATCTCCGGTCAATGGTCTCAAACTACACACCCTCAAGAACCCTACGCTCTGCATCTTCTGGCCGCCTGAGACCCACCCCTATTCGGGCTCAGGGGGGCGGGGGGTCATTGAAGCGAAGCAGGCGATGGTAGAACGAACTTCCCACCACAGACAGGACAGCTGAAACCCACCCAATTTTCTCTGCCAACAAAAAATACATTAAAATACAAATTCTTCAATCAATATCTGAATAAAATAAAGAACTTTCTTACTGTCCTTTACTATTATGTACTTTGCTACTATGTCTATACTGCTATCTACTATGTACTATGCCTGCCCTAGACCACTAGCTACTATGCCAATATGTCTATATTACTATGCACTCAGAGTGTAGCACTCAAGTTCAACACTGTTTGACAAACAATACCACTTACCCTCCCTGCTGACTTGTATTTGTAAGTCGCTTTGGATAAAAGCGTCAGTTAAATGACTAAAATAAAAATGTAAACTTAATGTATATTACCACAGTATCCAAATGGTGCAGGTGTTGATAATGTTGGCAACTTAAGTTATAGCAATTAAATATTTTCCTTTTGGAGTGTCCATGGATGAGAAACTGGGCAGAACAAAATGGTCAGTGTTGTGAGTATAGCCTATAAACCTAGCTTGGAATTTGCTCCAGACCAAGATGGCTGCCTTATTCTCATGTTCTGGAATGCAGAGTTATTATTAAACGGCCACTCTATTAATATATTATACCAGTGGCCAAAACCATCTCTTGAAGGGAGGCACATGACAAGCGTAAATTCATGTCTTTGTGATTATCAATAAAAACACCCTATTAAGTCACCTCATTACTAAATGACAAATAATCTTTTTTGCATGACAGTAGTTATGATAACTAACATCCCCAACCCCCTCCCCTGTCTGTCATAGTGCCCCTCTCACTGCTATTGCTTGTTGTATGTATATTTATATTGTAATAACATATTGTATGTCAGAAATGCTTAATCCTGAATTCCTTTTCAGCCCCCCTCTTAATTGATTTCCTGGTTAAATAAAGGTAAAATTAAATAAATAAATAAAATTACAACATGATTACATAAGGAATTACTGTAAAGGAGACCCAAGTATGTGAGTGTGTGTTGCGAGTGTGCATGTGTGTACCACCAGGCCTAAGAAGCTGCTCCCCTGAAGAAAGGAAGGTGTAATTGAACTCTGAGAGGACCCAGACACAGTGGCTGTCACAGCAGCACTTAATGTAGCCCTCATTAGTCATCAGAGCCTCCCCTCGGTCTCTGGAGGAAGACGTGAAACTACCGGCTACAGAGCAATCTCCAGCTTCCAGCGCTGCCTGTGTGCAATCCAATCAAACCATTTTGGGGCTCGGAACACACGCTGACCACACACAACAATCTTCAAGTGTTCCATGTTCCGAAAGAATGGGGGATATGATATATGTGTCCGTACAATGAAGAATATGTACTTAAGTGTGTAGACCCAATGCATTATGCAAGCCACATGGGGGGGGGGGGGGGGGGGGGGCACAGAAAAGTAACCGTGGATGTCTGCCTTGTGTGTGGTTTTGTTTTGATTAAGGTTGTAAATCTGCATGACATTTGGCTCTTACCGTAAGCAAAGGCTAGCATGATGAATATTTACAAGCGACCCCAAAGCAACGGGACTCCATGAACCGCATTTACAGTACAGGGCCAGGTTGGGCAGGTTAAATGGACCCTATTGTAAAAATAGCCTTTCCCTGCGTTTGGCATTGTTTTTACACAATGGGGGGGGGGTCTCGACACTGAGGAATTGTGAAATATGTACAGTACATAGTGAAGTTTCTGCAGTTCAGCTGTGACAAGAACCCTCCCTATTGAAACGAGCCATTCAGAATTGCAGCCACAATCGCCGTAGTTAATAACGTGTGTTTGTGCGTGTGAAGAGATCTTGTGTACAAAAGTGGCGGCTCGCTCGTAAACCTTCTCTTTTCTACCTAAAGTTGAACCTAAAATATATTTTCTGACAACATTTTAACGGTAAGTTTGATATGATATTGCTGGATCTTGAGTAATATATCGTATCATATTTGTATGATAAAAGCGACTCAGGACTACAGTATGGAACTTTCTCATCATCCTATTTTTTTTTATTGTTTTCCAATTTCTGCTCTGCCCCCTGCTCTGCCGTTGGCCCCTGCTCTGCCGTTGGCCCCTGCTCTGCCGTGGCCCCTGCTCTGCTGTTGGCCCCTGCTCTGCCGTTGGCCCCTGCTCTGCCGTTGCCCCTGCTCTGCCGTTGCCCCTGCTCTGCCGTTGGCCCCTGCTCTGCCGTTGCCCCTGCTCTGCCGTTGCCCCTGCTCTGCCGTTGGCCCCTGCTCTGCCGTTGCCCCTGCTCTGCCGTTGGCCCCTGCTCTGCCGTTGCCCCTGCTCTGCCGTTGGCCCCTGCTCTGCCGTTGGCCCCTGCTCTGCCGTTGCCCCTGCTCTGCCATTGGCCCCTGCTCTGCCGTTGCCCCTGCTCTGCCGTTGGCCCCTGCTCTGCCGTTGGCCCCTGCTCTGCCGTTGGCTCCTGCTCTGCCGTGGCCCCTGCTCTGCCGTTGGCCCCTGCTCTGCCGTTGGCCCCTGCTCTGCCGTTGGCCCCTGCTCTGCTGTGGGTCCTGCACTGCTGTGGTTTCATGCAGGGATTTAAATGCCAATGGCCTACATCCAGGTAGTATAACTTAAGAGCTTGTGGGCCGAGGAGCTCCCGAGAGTAATCCATCCCTCCAGGGCAACACACTTAGTGGTGACCCGAGCTACACCCCAACCAACAATGTTCCGCTATGGTTACCTGATGAGAGATTTAAAAAGGTGGGACGGCGCGGTCGGTCGCACAGGGGGGGAAACGCACACAGACAGTGAAGACGGAAAAAACAAGTCGCACCAGACCTTACTTTACCTAATATATTAACGGTGGTCGACGCCTGCGTGTTGCCCAGGGGGAAGGTCGCCACCTTGCAGGTGTAGGAGCCGATGTCGGCGAAGCCCACCCCTTCCAGGACGATAGTGGCGTCGTGCGCCGACGGCGAGAGGAAGGAGACGCGCTTGGCGTACTCCGGGGAGATGGAGATCCCGAACTCGGGGTTGAAGACGGCCAGCGTGATGGTGCCGGAGGGCAGCCGGCGCTCCCAGGAGCTCTGGGTGAGGCTGAGGTTGGAGCCCACCTCTATCCTGCAGCCCAGCGTGATGTTCTTCCCCAGCACTGCACTGACCGTCTCAGGAACCACCACCTGGTTGCTGCTCACAACTGCTGGGAGAAGAGAGAGAGAGAGAGAGGGGGGGTCAGAATCAAGACACTGAGGACCAGAGACACTAAGACACATCAGACTTCTTCAGCGTAAATGGTGCATTTACTGTATATAGCGCTTTTATCCAAAGCGCTTTGCAATTTCACCCATTCACGCACCGATGGCGGAGGCAACCATGCAACGTGCCGACCGGCACATGGGGAGCAATTAGGGGTTAAGTGTCTTGCTCAAGGACACATGAGCACACGCTGCCCGGGAATCGCACCGGGAACCTTCAGACTACCAGACGACCACCGTCGCCCCCGTCACGTCATTGCTTCCCTGCAGTACAAACTGTTCTGTAGCGGGGGAAAAGGAAATCATATTTCCCCTCCCCGGAAAATCACCCCATGGTGCTGTCCCAAGTCTCCACAAAGTTGTTTGCTTCAGAGAGAGACACTAGACAATATATATCACAGATTAGAGTTCTCCGACTCTCTGGTTTGTGGCTTTGTGGTGTCGTGTCGAGGATGGATTTCCACTTTAAAATCAAAGGGTAAAAGGTGTGGCAATGCTGGAGCCTGCGGTTGAAGTGTAACATTCGAATTTCCAATACAAAACTGAAGCAGAAAACAATGCGAAATAATGTATATCAATGCAAAACACATTTACCATTTCTATATGGAAAATACATTATGTAAAAAGTTAGGCTATGTTTTGTAGATCTTCCAGTTCCATTGGGACATTGTCTGTAGGAATAAGTCACACAGAAACAGTAAAAGTCCTGGGCTAATGTTCCACATGACATGCACTCTGATTTTCAAGACATATTTTTATTCTCTAGTCGACTGACTCGTCTCTTGATGTAAGGAGTAACGCTAGACAACAGGTATACACGTGACGTTTTTAACCCTTTTGGGTGAGGCTCTTTTGGAATGTTTGCTCAGAATAATCATCATTATGGGGGGTGTAGTTCGGTAGAAAACAGTTCATACATGAGATTGCTCACAGCATGGTCTGTGGATTATCTTGAGTAACCCAAGTCATGGTTTCTGGAAAGAGACATTGCTTTAGATTTTTTCAAATGTATTTCTTCGAGCACCCCAAATACTGTATCTACAAAACTAGGCGAATCACACCGAAACTATCTGGGTGGATAGATGGCACTCTGGGTAAGGGGGGAAATATATATGTTTTTTTTTTTTTTTTTTAATTTTCAATGAACTGCCCCAAAATCCATTTAAGAATGTTTTCATTTTCTAGTAACTAGTTGATTAACTGAGCTCTTGATGCAAGGACCAACACTAGACAACAGGTCGTTTTTCCAATTGTATTTGCAGTATGTTTTCATTCTCTAGTAATTTGCAGTATGTTTTGGCTTTAGGTTTGTTTATGTCAGCGATGTTTGTAAACAAAAAAGACAAATCAGATTTGCATGTGAATATGCCCCACATTATGGTAAAAATACAAAATAAAATCACAGATTGGGGTTTTAACTGGGACATCAGTCTGTGTTTAGGCCACACCGCTTGGCATGTTGTGCTCTTAATTAGCAACATACTCGCCCCAGGACGCCCAGACTGTCCCTCCTGCTAACGTTAAAGGCAAAGCAGGGGAGGAAATCTGGAACGAGATTAAACGTAACAAGCAATTTGATGTTGTTGTTTTTAACACTTTACAAGCCCCTTTAATCTCAGTTTATGCCACCCGCCTTTAAAAAAAAAATAAGATTTTAAACAGGTAATTCAAAAAGGACATCCTGAAATACTCAATAGCACTGGGACAAGGATTCTACCACAGGACAGCACCATGGCAGCACTGGGACCAGGATTCTACCACAGGACAGTGCCGTGGCAGCACTGGGACCAGGATTCTACCACAGGACAGTGCTATGGCAGGATTCTACCACAGGACAGTGCCATGGCAGCGCTGAGAGCAGGATTCTACATTTTGGCATCATGGCAGGTTTCTACCACAGGACAGTGCTATGGCAGGTTTTCGACCACATGACAGCACTGGGGAAGTGCTGGGACCAGGATTCTACCACAGGACAGCACTATGGCAGGATTCTATCATAGGACAGTGCATTGGCAGCACTGGGATCAGGGCCCTCATTCATCAATGTGTGCGTAGAACTTGACCTATTTCCACACGTAAGCACGGAATGTAGAACTAGTGTACGCACAGGGAAGTCGGGATTCATCACACGGTGCGTACGCAGGCTCTATGCTCCTCCGTGTTGATGAATACCACTTTGTTCTACCGTCAATGCTCGTGCATGATTATCCATATATGGTCATGAAAATGAGGAAACACCCCCCATGGGATGTGAAATAATGGACTGACCCGAGCGGAACTCCGAGAAACTCCACGAAGATTGTTCACTGCTGTCGAACCAAGAAGACACTATCGCGTATTATGGGATAAATAAAAGGCGGACTTGTAAACGGTGATGTCAGATATCAACGGCTCCCTAAGACCATTGCTGCAATTCTGCCTGGACAGCTCAAAATACTAATAAAGACCGTTCGTTGACCACTGTTTGGCGTTGGTTGTGTGTCATTATAACCGTGCTGTAATATGAATGCCTTTATTAGTTGTGTTCGATTGGCTATATGATTTTTAGAGGCATCTATTTTGTTGTCGGCTAATAAAGACCGCGCTGGAATATGACTGCCTTTTCCCGTGTTGTTTGATTAATACCCAGGGATTAAAGTTCTCCTCAATTTTATTCCAAATCGCGATGGATCTCCCGTCAATTTTCTACCAGCTGCATATGATTTCTAGAGGCATACTACAATCTATTTTGATGTCAGTATTGGGTAGCCTATATAAACAATAATAGAGAGCATATACAAGAACAATGAATCTCACTGCATGTATGATGTAGCCTGCCTTTCAATACATGAACTTGAATTCCATCATGTTTGTGTGCGGGACTCACAAGGCTGTTGTCACAATGGGTGGTACCGGTACAGTAATAATTACAGTCCACACAATATCACGATCCATGCCATAGCCTATGTTCTATTAGGACATGATCTGTGACGACAAATGTTCTAGAATGTTTGAAGATATCATACTCTGACAGCATGCCTATGATCAACAAAAACGCGAACTTGAATCCCATCATATACATAGTCTGTCCACTATCTGGTGTCATTGCAATGCGTTTTCTATTCTTTCTTATACAGTAAAAAGGGGGAAGAACACTATATTCATATGACTTGTATTCTGCTTACAGCTTCGAAATTCCACTTGTTTCGTTTAACGTAAAGCCTTTTAAATATAATCAAAACGTTCCCGTGTTTCTGCGGTCTGCGCAAAATAATAACGAGTTGAGCTTTATGATTTATGATGAATTGAAAATGGGGGACCCTGATGTAAACAAGATGAAAGTTGGTCTGCATCCCCAATTAACAATTGTATGTACTGAGCTGTACTGTACTGTACCCATTCTGCAATCTGTTAATAAACTTTTCAATCAATCAATCAATCAAGCTACGCGGAGCGCAGTCAGTCAGTAGCCTACACCCCGTATATTCCGATAACGCTATATAAACCATGCTGCATTCATTCTGAGAGAAAGATCTATTATTCCAAATGCTATTTATAGGGTTTTGACGATAATTACACTACTGTTGCTATTTTACAATGAACTATAATGAACTACGGTTCGTACAGAACATCCAGTGTTATTATGCACAGAAGCTCATTTCCTTGTTGTAATAATATATTCTACCACTGGGCGCCAGGTACGCCAGGTCTGACCTGTGCGTAGATGTAAGCACGGAGTCAAGTTCAAATCGAAATTGATGAATCCCACTCTTTGCTTAGAAATGATCGTACGCACAGGGTAAGCACAGATCTGTGCGTAGAACACGTTGATGAATGAGGGCCCAGGATTCTACCACAGGACAGTACTACCAGGATTCTACCAAGGCCAGCACCATGGAAGCACCGATACCAGGATTCTACTCAAATGATTAAAACATTTACAAAACTGAGCTCAGTCAGTGCACCACTGGTTGTTTTCTTCGGTCACCAAACCCTTGTTACCCAAGAGCCCTGGAATTCCCCATTTCTAAGCAGTTTATTGCTAGCTGTGAGCTAACAAGCTACCTTTATTTTTTTTTTATATTTTTTTTATTATTGCAAAACAAAAAATTATTAAAAGTCAGTACTCAACACACAATGCATAATGAAACTTTCAGTAAAGGTGGTTAAAATATATGCAAGTACAGAAACAGGATAAAACAAAAATAGTCTATAATAACATTTTAACCGTATACAGTGTATATCCAGCGAAATTACAATTATATAAATGTTAGTATATAATATACCCCTAATACCTATTTTCTAAAACCCTACACACATATGCTCCAACAAGCTACCTTTCATATTAAACTAACGCGATGATAATGATGCTAACTAACATACCATTTTCCAGTTACATGCCAATAACCCCCCCCCCCCCCCCCTATATGACACATGCCTGCTGAGGAAAACTAAACTCAAAGTCAAAATGTTAGGGTATCTAAAATCAATAAAAAGAGGACAGCGGTACAATTAAAGGGAAGGTGGTTCGGGATTTTTAGAGGCTCATCCTATTGATCACTAACCAATATACTTCACATACTATTATCAAAGTCTCCCTAAAGAGAAGTCACGTCACTCCGCCGCCATCTTGATAATGGGGACAGACGAGGCGAACATGACCTCACCCCTATCCGTACGAATGGCCATTGGACCCCTATCTGTCATACATATAATAAATTGTTTTTCTTCCACATTTGAAGTCACTGGTAAACACTGCAGACAAACACAAAATGGTTAATTTAGTCAAAGCTTAAGACTGGCCGCTACGCATGTGCCATCCTCAGTTACTGTGGCAACAGCTCGCTGTGCAATTCTCAGCAGAGATCGTGATTAATTTAAAACATCTTAAAAAATATATCACATTTCACCGCAAAAAGTCATTTATTGTATAATGTTACTCAACATAAAATCACATCACATTGAATTATTTCCTCGGACAGATGAGTTTATTTTGTAGCGAGTCATTTCACTAAGGTCTTTAGTGTCACAGATCTCTCTCCAACTCTTGCAGTGCTCAGTCTCCTCATTATATAGTGTCCCCGACCGTCCATTACTGCTGATCATCAGCACCGGTCCTATGCCCGGCCCGGTTCGGAGGATCCTTCTGCCCTCCTGAGGTTTCCTCCGTTTTCCTTTCCCATTAAGGATTTGAGGAGAGTTTACCCCCTTATCTTCACAGGGGTTTAAGGTGAGAGTGAGGTGTGAGGCCCTTTGAGACACGTTAACTGTGGTAATGAGCCGCTACGCAAATAAACTCCACTCGAACCTCCGCTGGAACCAAGCTGTCGGCACAAAAAAAAAAGAAGAAATCCAGCTTTGAAATGAGGAGGAAAACTCATCAAGAGTATCGGTGTCAAAGGGGGCAGAATTCACGTCGCAGATGACAAGCCTCATGTCGGATCACGGATGTAAGAGACTACAAGACGGCCGGCTCCTCGGGAGTAAATCACTGCATCTTGAAAAATGAAAACTAACCTGAAATAGGCTAAGTCCTAAATTGCAGGGCTGCGACTAGAAAATACACCCCAGACCGAGTCTGTTTTCCTCTTAGCATAATAACACAAATGAGTCATTGATACCCACATATATACTTAAAATTTTAACAAGAGGCTAGGTCAGCTTTTACAGCAGCACTCTGGTCCAGGCTCAATTGTACGGGGGGTGGGGGGGTGGAGATGGAGGGGGGTGGAGATGGAGGGGTGTGGGATCCTCATTAAAAAAATTATGCTTTTTTTTCGTTAATAAATTGCAAAATATTAAAAAAGTACATGTCTGGGTTTTCTTTAACACCATTTCAGTGACGCTGGGCTATATTTGGAAGACGTACATTTCCACTCTATACCTCGTCTCGGATACGTATAGAGTTGAGCTTATAAAAGTGGGCCCTTGGCTGGTATTTTGGGTCTTTGGCATCGGTTTGAGTGGTGAGCCACAGCTATGCTATCTTGGCTAGCAGGGAGTATATAGCCAAGGCTGAGGCTCTCGCTGCTCCTTTAGCTCCCCTGTAATTTCAGCAATCGCACATGCACACACACACAACACACAGACACACACACAAATGCTTCCAAAACAAAGAATGAGAGTGTGAGGATGTGTGCATGATTCAGACATTTTGTTTTGAGTGAGTATATGATTCATGTTTGTATGTTGCACTGGGCCGTGCTGTAGTTGTAGTAGAGTAGTGTCAGTCTACAAAAAGGGAATCGGCCGCTAGATTTCTACAATATTGTCCTCATGGGGGGGAACCCACACTTGCGAAATGATTTTATCTTGTGACCAAAAAAAGATTTTTCCGGCTTTAAATGATATGACAACACGGCGCAATATGAATTCTTGGGACTTTCTTAAAATTGCACCGACTCGGAATGGCTTCTTCTGTAGCCGTCGCTCTGGACACCTATTTCTCCCAAGAATAATTTGGGCTCCTGATTTTGCCTTCCTTCGCCACGCCCTTTGGGTCGTGACCAAAACACTGCTATCGCGTGCTGAGCTGTGCATGTGTTGCACCATGTCTGCTCTGCATCTGTTAAAGACTCCCGTGTGTTTGTGTGTGTGTGTATTGGTGTGGCTGAGAGTCAGGGTCAGGGACCCCCGGCGGCCTATTGAGCAGTCTCAAACCCCCGCACTGCACTCTCTTCTTGATCCTCCAATCACAATCGTTGCTTTCCTCAAAAGAGACAGCTGCGATTGGAGAATCGAGAAAAGAGGGGGGGGGTGGTTCGAAGATAGGTCAATTGAGCCGACACGACAGCTGCTCTGACCAAATGCTTGGGCTAGTCTACCTAGTATAACTTTAACATGTCATACCAGGCATAGCCAGGCCGCGTGGCGTGTGCTCCATAATAACCAAATGCGCTACGGTAGGCCGCATGGGATACATCGACTGTACAGTCATGTAAATAATGCTCACAGAAACATTGTTTTTTTTATTTTTATTTCTGAGCAGCAGTAAAGTCGACATGCCCGACATCGGCGACGTCGTGTTGATCCAGGCACTCGGACTGCACCTCTCCGAGGCATGCCCCGCATATCGCAGCTACCTGACACGATGGCCCAACTGCTACCGTAGGTAGTATGTCTGTCTCTGTGTCAGCCTCGGGGCCTGTCAAAGCATACAAAGAAACTGGACCCCATCCCCGCTATGTTGTGTTTGTTTTACAGTAAGCGTTTGGGAAAAGGAGGACGAGAGAGAGAGAGAGAGGGGGGGGGGGGGGTGCGGCCCCCACCCTCGCCATTAACGGAGGAGAGACAGATGGCCTCTGCATGGGATACCTAGAGCCAGGAGGGGAGGGGCTGCTGGCTCAGATCCGCGAAGAGCAGAACCAAAGCATGTGTCAAACTGAAACGCTATGAAATAGAAGCTGAAATACTGTATGAAGCGGGGTGTAACACAGTTGTTGTTGTTATTGTTGTTGAAAGACCATCCTGCAAACACGGCAGTAGCTTAATCCTGGCCATCCTTCCTATCCAGTACACAACCACTCACAACATAGCAGGCTACATACACAACGACGTTCTGGCTGGTGACATCTTTTTCTCATTGATTCGGTTCCCGGTATCCCTTGTTGTAACCCAAACATTTGGTTGCCTCGTGCAGTACGGTACACAGCAGAGGAACAGGAAGTGGCCTAGCCAGCATATTAAGCTAATTTGACGAAACAAAAGAAGAAGTATAAATTGCACTTTTGCACTCTCTCCAGAACAGACATCCTGAGAAAGCCAAGGAGAGGAATGAACTCATGGGAGGGATACGCTTTGCCCTTTGAAGCAACGCTTGTGTTTGTTTCTCTCCCCTATTGACATCACTAATTGCGACAAGCTGCTCGGAAGAGACGCAATTGTAAATCAAAACCTTCCCCCTTTTTCTCCACCCCCCCCCCCCCCCCCCCCCCTGGCAATCGGCTCAAGCATTCCACGCCGGCCACTTGATGAGCCAAAATCTCCACCTACAAGCCTCTGACCCGGCTTTGCTCCCCCCCCCCCGCCCCAGGGGAGTCCCGTGTCTCCCCGGGCCAGAAGAAAGGTCCGCTCGGCGTGGGCTGGCGCCGGGACAGAGAGAAGAAGAAAACGGCGTAAGAGACCCGGTTCCTCCGGAAAACGTTTCGCGGGGCGACAAGGAAATAACTTAGTCGACACCGACGGGTTCATGTGAACAAGCTCCATGAATTGATTATCATGTCAAGCGGCACTCGAACGGAAAGACCTCACGAGAGAAGAATGCAGACGTGAGGAGGAGCTGTGTGCACATGAGGAGCTGTGGTTTGGGAACCAAGAAAAAAGCTAAGAGAGAGAATCTGCGAGTAGTAAACCTTCGGAAAATGAACAACGCGCTGTGGCCGGGACATATAAGGACAATAAGAAACAGGGGGATGAGAAGTAGAGGGACGAGCGGTGATGGGACAGAAAGGAAGAGACATGGGGGGGGGGGGGGGGGGGGGGGGGGTATGAAAAGCTTTTTTGGTGAGGCAAAACTAGGACAGACGCACATCACCAGGCTGGGTTATACAGAGGTTAGGATAATACAAGGTCATATGCACAAAATCTGTGTTGCAGACAGACGGCCAGACAGTCACACACAGACCGCACACACACTTTCAAAAACTGTGCCTCTGCTGCAGTCATTTAGTTCAAGACAACTGTTTGTTGAACTGGTGTTGCCATGTGTCTACTACGACATTGATCACACAGAGTCAGAGGAAAAGAGCTGATTTGTTCGTTTTTTGATAGGCGTGTAATCAAGGGTGAACATGTGTGTGTGTGTGTGCATGTGTGTGTGTGTGTGTGTGTGTGTGTGTGTGTGTGTGTGTGTGTCGAACAGCCTCACATAGCGCAGGTCACAGTTTAAGTTGAGATAAGATCAGATAAGATATTCCTGTATTGATCCCCTTGGGGAAATGCGGGCGTCATAGAAGCATGGGGGAGGGGGGGGGGGGTACAGGTATGGTAATAGAAGGATACATAAAGATAGGCAGTGTAAACAATATAACTAACTCTGAATATAAGGATATGAGCAACTTGAGCAAGTAAGCGGTGTAATCAAAATGTGCAGAGATTGAGGGTCTGTTTGCCCCATCAGTTATTATTATGTTAGAATAAATATGGGCAATAAACACATAGCATCTGAATATATACTATGAGTAAGTAAAGTATACAGTATACACAAGTGCAGTATATACATAAGGTACCCTAACTGGCATGATAAATGTCATACATCAAACATCATAGGTTATAGTCTGTGCAGTTGTTTAGGTGGTCAGCTGCGGGTCCTACAAGTGGACTCTGTAGTTCTCGACTTCTGCCACTGTTAGTTTGAGGGTGAAATACTGAAAAGCTGTTCAACGTTATCACTCCGTACAACGCAGCGTGGGAAAGCATCCCAATATTATACTGCATCGATCTGGCCCTTATCCCCAATAGATACGGTAACCGGTTTAAGAAACAGCAATTACAGGCCATTAAGTTGAGAGCAGCACTAATACCTCAGCAGCCCCAAACTGTCCCCTGATTAAATACGTCCTCTCAAGGGCTCTCTTCTTACACACAGTTTCAGTCTCTGACACTGTTCGCACTCCCAGTGAATGAAAATTGAGCAAGTGAACAGCTACTTCCACCGGGCAAACAAGACAACTTTTTTTGTCCTTTTTTGAGGGCACTCCATCCACCCCCCTCCCCCCCCTCTCTTCGGGGGACAACATTATTATTTATTATACGTTTTAACTATTTACAGTACAAAATTTAATAAAAAGTGTAGTAAAATAAGAAAAATATAAAAAAAATATATTTCATTGCCCTCTCGGAGGGGGGGAACTCAGACATTGACAAACAAATTACAACTAAGGACAATGAAGGACAACAACGAATACACATGACAATGACAAGGGAAAGGGGCGCGTGTTGCTTTTTAACAGCGGAGCAGTGCAAGAATGTGACAATGTGACCATGTGACCGCGGCAGCGCGAGAGAGCGGCAGTGCAGAAATAGGCTGTCTATTGCCATTCTCTAAGACAAACGCTAACCTTAACCAGCTCCTTAACAGCGCCTAAACTTAACCGTTCTAACCTTAACCAACTCCGAAACAATGCCGCCTAACCTTAACCTTAACCTTAACCATGCCTAACCTTAACCTTAACCATAGAAAGAATATTGCCATTCTCTAAGACAAACTCTAACCTTAACCAGCTCCTTAACAGCGCCTAAACTTAACCGTTCTAACCTTAACCAACTCCGAAACAATGCCTAACCTTAACCTTAACCTTAACCATGCCTAACCTTAACCGGCGAAAGAATACACGTTAAAAAAAAAATGGATGGGATTCGAACTAGTCACCAACAGACCGCAGGACCGCTGCGCTGCCAGGTGAGCTGAGCTTCGAATGAAAATCATGGCGGATTAGGGCTACATAATGCCGCAAGCTCTGCCGCTCCGCTCTGCCGCTCCGCTCTGCGGTTGCCGCGCCTGCCGCGGGGCGTGTCGCAGCCAATCAGGGAAAATGCGGAAGCAACGGCAGCACTGCTCCGCTGTTAATAAGCAATAGGCGGGGGGCGTAGAGAGGGGAGTAAGTAAAGTAGCGGGCGAGGAGGGGGATTGAGAGAAGGGTGGGTTATGGAGTGGATGGCAAACAAGACTACTGACGGACACACTCTAAATGATCACATGATCACACCACACCAGCACACTAATTACACACACACCCTGCTACTATTTACACTATACAATTATTATATCGTTGTATATTGTTGTCTACAAATCTACTACGGTTGAGGAGCCAAGAAAAACAAGCATTTTTCTGAATGTATGTACAAAAAAAATAAACCTGCTGTGACAATAAAATGATCTGAATCTGAAAAAGTTTGCTAAAGTGGGCTAAAGTGAGCGAGACCCTAAGCTGCTAGAGCATCTCTCCGCTATAACCTCAATCAAGAGAAGAGGCTTGAAAACTAGGAAGCGAGTGAGGAATCGGACGTCTGTTCTTTCTCATGCCACTACACTGTCCCTGTACACATCTCAGTGCAGCCCCTGTAGAATATAGTGCAGAGAACAGCATGACGACAACAAACCTCTGTGACATATAGGCTATGCGTGCTCAGGGCGCCGGTCTAAATGCGAGCGCACGCTCACGCCTCCCGTATATTACCAGGCTATAAAAAGACTAACAATTATATGTAGCATCTCACATTTAATGACCAGTCTTTCCTCCGTCACTAGAGGCTGTCCTCGTCATCGTCACAGTCCTGCTGCTCACGCCACTGACGGGGCTCTCTCTCTCTCCGTGCTGCACGGCTGCCACTTAAATGGCCTACTGCTGACTCACGCTAAGCCATCTAGGCATCAGGCATCGAACAGGCTCAACCTGTTCTCAAAATATTTGTAATAAATATCCAGAGTCGCCAAGTTTACGTTTCCACGTAGCATAGCGATCTGTTATGCTGGCGTGTATGTGTTCTCTAGAATCGAGACAACCTTTTGGGGGGGGGGCTTTCATTAGTCATTTTCTTTCCTGCAAATCCCTATCGGTTTAGAAAGTGGTTTGTGTGTACACAGCCTATTTCCCCTGTCATGATGAGCCAAACTCAATTAAACATCTGTGATGGGAGGGGGTGTCCACTTGATAGTTCCAGTGACATTCCCACTCTCCTCACTGGCCAACAGCACGTCTGAGGACAGCTGCGGGTCCTACATGCAGACTCACTCTAACATGTAGTGTGCAAGGGATGAATTACACCTTGTTCTGGGTCCTACATGCAGACTCACTCCAACATGTAGTGCAAGGGATGAATTACACCTTGTTCTGGGTCCTACATGCAGACTCACTCTAACATATATTCCTGAATTTCCGCAAGGGGATCAATAAAGGAATATCTTATCTTATATAGTGCAAGGGATGAATTACACTGTGTTCTGGGTCCTACAGGTGGACTCACTCTAACATATAGTGCAAGGGATGAATGACACTGGGTGTTGGTAGGTACAACTCAAGGGCACTGGTGGAGGTATGTCAGGCAGAAAGCCCCTGCAATGGGCCCATCTCAAACCCCGCCGTCTTTTCTTGAATATCCTCCAAGACTGTTTTCCTCCCCCAAAGCAACAGTTGTGATTGGAGGATCAAGAAAGGAGGGCAGGGTTTTGAGACAGGCCATTATGAATGAACCTGAGTTCCATAGTTTATTACAGAACATAACATTACTACTACTTTGTTTGTGGCCCCTGAAAACAGAGGAATGCCTATTCACACAACCCTACTATTCACACAACATAGAAAGAATGGTGAACTTTGACACCAAACAAGATTTTTTATTTTCCGCTTTCAGGCTATTTCACTTATTAATTGAAGGGGCTTTACACTTCAAATGATTACCCATTTCATAAGAAGCATACCTGAGATTATAGATATGGTAATGCCCTTATATATGTTTTCACAACTGCTCAAAATCACCTTGTGACCCCCTGCGGGGTGTCCAACCCCCCCAAGGTTGAGAACCATTCATTTATTAGGAGTGTGTCGATTCACAAACTAATTTCATACATTCCTACTTATTGGGGTCAGGGTTCAAAACAGTGGCAACAATAAATGCATGTTAAGGCTACTTACTGATTCATTACCAATAGGCTACTGCCACTGCCTGCTAAGAGCGTAAGGAATTAGGGGTGGATGGTATGGAGAAAAACAGTTAGCATCTTTTTTTCGATGGGCCTAAATATTGCGATGTCTGCTTGTAGTATATGGAAAATCACAAGTTGCATACAGCCTAAACAGTTGATGTTGAGAATGTTAATTGAAAATTACAGTTTCACCTTGAAAGATTAAAAAAAAAAAAAAAAAAAAAAACCATTAGGTCAGATTTCACACAAAATGTTTTCCTAAACACATTAAATATGTTAAACATATTAAATATGTTTAGGAAAACATTTTGTGAGAAATATGACCTAATGGTAGCTTTTTTTCCCTTTTCTTTTTACAACTAAATTGTGTATCACAATACACAATATCCAAAGAAAATCTGCAATATGATAATACATGTACAAACGAAAAGCAATAAATTAATTGGGGTATTTCCCAGCGCCAATACAAATGGGTAGTTTGAACGATTATAAATGTTGAAACATGAGCAAGAGCTCATGAATCAAGAGCGCTTGAATGAACGAAGCTCCTCCACGACTCTCAAGAAAAGGAACACTCTCAAAATGTTGCGACTAGGTGGACGACAAAAGGTTTAAAAAAAAAAAAAAAAAAAAAAAACCTGCTTGCCACTTGTAAATATCTCTACCGAGGTGATGTGGCGGAATGCTGTCACACTGCTTCTGTTGTTAAAGGGACACTTCACCAAAAATCAATGCCAATTTGTGTTGTGATTTACAATTACAGCACCATGAAAATAGCAATGCCTACCTTATAATTTCATTGAGCTGTAATTAGGAAGGATTCAATGTGCAAAAGAGTTTTTGGATGTGTGTGAGATTATGTGCAAAATAAATCAGCATTGTTTTTTTTTGGTGAAGTGCCCCTTTAAGCCAGAAAACAAGCCAACAACAATGCCGGCGACAACGTGCCCGGGCGGCCAGATGCCCACTGGTGACTTCACGGTCCTAAAAACATGCAAGCTGCGTCTTTAAATGTTGCACACTCAAAAGAATTCAATGGCCATTCAAGAGCTCATTTGTTGGGTGCCGTTGATCCTTGAGTTCTCCAAAAGAAAGGCACACAATGCCTATAGTGCGGAGACCCGCGAGAACTTTGTTTTTTTCATCTCCGTGTCGCCCATAACTCAAGTCTAAATCAGAGACGGGAGTGGCCAGGGTGCACGGTTGGGGTGAACTGCCTGGTTTATAGCATGTCTTTATCGCGGGGGATATTTGTGCAGTGTGAAAAAGCCATTAGTCTTGACACAGACTCTAATCTACCCCCTTCCTTCCTAGCATTGTGACTTGGGAGGGTGTAAGGCTGCTTCAGACACTTAATTCATGGCGGAGACAAATACACCCTGGCAGCTCTTTCAAAGGGCCCAGGCCACGGCCCTTTCAGAGTGTCACTCTGTCCTCCTCGGAGCCCCTTCTGCTCGCTCCCCCCGCACCACTGGGTCTGCGTACCCCCCCCCCCCCCCCCTCCTCATAGTCGCATTTAATTAAGGATCGGCGTGTAAAAGGGAGAAACTGAAATCAATAGTGTTAGCATACAGGGTGTCAGGGAGGGTTGCAACTTCTCGACAGAATGCACCACGGCTATACTCCAGGACACTGTGAAGGACGGTGTCATCATCTGCTGTGTTCCAAAGCAACACACACACACACACACATCCCTGCTGTGCGCCTTGTTCTAAGGGACAAGGAGCTTTGCGGTTGTTTGTTATTGGTGGTTGTGAGGGACTATGGTATTTGTTAAAGTATGTGCACACAATACTGAAGGCCCAGGGTTGGACATTAACCTTAAAAAAGGAACACGCCAGCATTATGGGACATGCGCTTACCATCTTCACTCAAGAAGATAGATACCAATTTCCTCTCTGTGCGTTCAGTAGAAAGCTATCCGGCTGCAAGCTAGCCTAGTTAAGCACAAATGAATGAAATGGTGATTGGCCAAAAACTGTTTTTAAGCTAGGCTAGTGGTCCATATCCACTTCTATTGTGCTAAACTAGGCTAGCTTGCAGCCTGATACAGATACCACAACCTTGAGTATCTGCCAATGCAGATATCAATCCCATATTTTTGTTAATTCATAAAAAGAATGCAGTACAATGCAAATCTCCACCAGGCGGCACGCTGGACACACAGACAAAACACTGACCACTCTCTGTATAGTTATTAGCATGCTAATGTGCTAACAAACACACTGACCGACAGACACACTGACCACTCTCTGGATAGTTATTAGCATTAGCATGCTAACAAACACACTAACCGACAGACACACTGACCATTCTCCAATTAATTATTAGCATTAGCCTGCTAACACTAGACGGTAATAGGAAGCATAGGAAGGATGTTAGGAAGCATAGGAAGGATGGTAGGAAGTATAAAAGGATGGTAGGAAGTATAAATGGATGTTAGGAAGCATAGGAAGGATGTTGGGAATAGGGGTGGCTTTAAAATAATGTCCCGAATCGATATTTCAGGTTAAATGGTAAATGGTGCATTTAAAAGGAGACCTGTCGTGCTATTCCTTTCACTATTTGGGCAACTTTACACAATTCCTGTGAGTCTATGGAACTGTAAAGTAAAATTGTTTTTATTCATTGTTTTGTATTTCTAATCAAGTACTCTAAAGCAGCATTTTTCCACTTCAGTTAGTATGACGGCCGGCCCAAGCCGGAGGCAACGGCGACAGCCGGAGTCGAACCCGGTGTCTCATGGGTTGGTGACGAGCGCAATGTCCGCTGCGCCACCCAGCCGCCGCCCATAAGCGATTTGAGCGACAGTCACCCACAGACTGCACTGGCAGACAGAGAGATATAGAGAGATTGAGGGGGATACTAATTAATTTCGCCGTGCCCCGATAATCCCACGGGACAATGCATTGGTAACTTGTTTCAAATGACAATATATACCCCTGTGAATATTATTCCACGGATCGGAATACGGGCATGCGCGTGGGAGCGTGCGCAATGATATTTTGACAGTGATATGCGAGTGGAGAAGCTCCTGCCCCGCGCGTGCTGTCGGGAGGTTGTGTGTAAATGCTCTGTGTCCCTCTCTCTCTCTCTCTCTCGCTCATTCTCTGCGGTCTCTGTCGGCACCCGTGCACGTAACCCGTTTGAGGAAGTGTCGGTATTTCCACTCGCTCTGCTGTTGAGCGAATGGTTGCGCTACAACCATAGAGGGGGCGTTACTGTAGATCAGCTCCTTACTACGTAGGATAGCGAGTCAAATCAGAATGGCTTAGTTCACTGGGGGAGGATATTGTCTCAACTGAATTGGAGCAATCCGCCAAAATGAGAATTAGAGACACAGACCCCATTGATACAAATCCCCATTGCTAGAAAACAATGCTAAACACTCACACATTCACACACCGACAGCAGAGGCAACCATGCAAGGTGCCAAACTGCTCATCAGGAGCCATTAGGGGTTAAGTGTCTTGCTCAAGGACACTTCCGACACGCTGCCCGGGAGGAGCGGGAATTGAACCGGGAACCTCCGGATTACCAGACGACTGCTCTACCTCCTGAGCCACTGTATAATCTCCTCCAAGGCTACTGCCTTGTCTATATGACCAAACAGCTGCATACTACATGCATCATTATGATCAACTCGTAAAAAAAAACATAAAAACCAACCCAAGCAAGATATCTTCAATATATTTTATTGCTCAGGTTTTATTGCTCAGATTTATCACCGCTGATGGTTATAGTACTCACCACTGTATCCTGTACATAAGGTTGGGTGGTCCTCTCTGGCAGATTTGAACTGGCATCTATAAAGCCATTACTGGAGATCTTCCCCCTTATATCACTTAATTATTAGACCGGTCCTCTGGACCTCATCACACTCGCTCCAATGATTGGCTCACACTTCAGATCCCCCAGAGTTTACACTGAACTTGGGTAACCTGCTTTTAGCTTCCGTGCCCCCGGCACGTGGAGCGTCTTGCAATGTAACGTCTTCCAATACTTTAGTATCCTTTGGACAGTTAAAATCTTTAATGACCAACCATTCCACCCCAGTCTGCAGTTGTTTAATTGTTTTATTGATTCACTTTCTTGTTTAGTTTTTTTGTATTTATTGTGTGCTGTTTTTCCTCATCATCATCTGAAATGAGAGTCGAACTCTCGATGATTTGTGATGAGACCAAATAAAGGTTGAATGAATATGCATGAACGTAAAGAAACTACCAATAATGGAGCTGTAAAGTCTCAAATAATGGCTGGGAAAAAGATGTATGTGTATAAAGATGCATTAGTGTAACCAGGTTTATGGCAGCTGTGGTGACCTTCCTTTCTCAAGCCTGGCCAGTTCAAGAGATTAGCCCCACCCCATGAATGTTTTGATTGACAGCCTAGTGTGATTGATTGGCAAGACTTTTCAGCTATGCCACCTTGCCTGCTCTTTCCAGCATGCACTGTGAACTGAACTAATCAAGGAAAAGATTTATCTATTTTACCTCCTGATACCATAATGGTAGGTCTAGTTTACCTCATCATTGTAGCTATGGCCAACAGTTAGCTTTGTTAGATAGTTGGCTAACAAGCTAATGTTTTTAGCAACTCAAGAGAATGACAGGAGAGGGAGGGGGAGAGGGAGGGAGGGGGACAGACGAGAGAGACTGACCGGTCGCTAAAACCGTCAACAAATTCTGCTCACAGTTATTGCTATATGGGATAATGTAATGGTAAGGGTGCATTTATATAAAGCTTTTATCCAAAGCGCTTTACAACTTGCCTCACATTCACCCATTTCAGGCAACCATGCAATGTGTCAAGTCAACCTTCTCATCTGGAGCAGTTAGGGGGTACGTTTCTTGCTCAAGAACACTTTGACGCACTGCCGGGAGGAGCCGGAACCGAACCGGGAACCTTCTGATGGCCAGACGACCGCTCTACCTCCTGAGCCACTGTCGCCCCTAAGTAAGTAATAAGAATCCTCAACGTTTGGCCAATATTTCAGCAAGCTGAACCCACTCGGGATGAAGCCTGGGCAAATTTTTCCTCTTTCAAATCATGCACTGCTCTGCTGGTAAGTGGAGCATGACGCGTTCATAATGGATACCGATCTGTCAAATTTCACTGGTATCTTGAACATCGGATAGTCGCATCCCTAAAAAGAAAGGTTCCACATTTTTACGAAAACCTACAAATGCTAGAGGGGCAGTCGATTAGGAAGGAGAAGTGTCCCATGGGGTGATAGAGGTCCGTCATGGGAATGAGACGGGCTAATTTGGGAGCTCTCTTCTGGGGGGTTAGGTAGGTTTGGCTGAGAGTCCTGCTCAATTAGAGCTAAAGTGTGTGACATCTCTGACACATGGATGCTAAGAGAGAGTCCACTGTGATTGTTTCCACTACAGAGGTGTTGAAAGTCACACTGGACCAGAAAAGTTACAACAGTGTCTTCTAGCTCATCAAGTGTAGCTTCAGTCTCTATGTAGAGTAGATATTAGGCTGTCCTCGACTAAGGAATTCATAGTCGACTAATCAATTAGGTGATTTTATCGCAGAATCTGTCAAATTGATGTTTCCCCACATGCAGCCATCCAGAAGGGCTCAAAAGAAGCTTCTATCCCCAAGTCATCAGGACGCTCAATGACTATATGCAACACTAACCCATCCATCTACATTCACTGCACACACTAACTTTAAACACTCACCTTTAACGTTCATTTTAGACACTTTAAACACTTTTTTGACGACACTGTTGACATCACGTATCCATGACAACAGCACTAGTAGTTTCGGGAGGCCTACCACTCCCCATGAAAAAAAATCCTAGGGGAAACACTGAACACTACACCATGTTTTAGCTATTTATTACTAAATGATTTGCACTACATCTCTACCTCATTTTTGCATTGTTTGCATTTTGTACTTTAGTTTAATGTATATTATTATTGTGTAGTGTTTGGTCTTTATTCTTTTTTTTTTTTTACTGTATGAGTCTCAGGGGACTCAGACAGAACCAAGCATTTCACTGTAATGTACATGTAAATGGTAAATGGCTGCATTTCTATAGCAGCTTTTATCCAAAGCGCTTTACAATTTATGCCTCACATTCACTCACACATTCACATTCACACACCGACGGCGGCGGCAACCATGCAAGGTGCCAACCTGCTCATCGGGAGCAGTTAGGGTGGGATGCCCCGATCGATCGGCCAGCGATCGGTATCGGCCGATATTCAGTATAAATATGAGATTGCCGATCGTGAAAACCGATCGATGACACGCACGAAAATCATGATCCAATTCTCAGCGGAGTTCTCACTGTCTTCTCTCTCTCTCACACACAGCTGCTGCACGCCTTGCCCCTCCCCCTCCCAGACCCATGTCAACATGCTCCGGCATAGTCGAGTGCATGAGACCTCCGTGAGCCAACGTTAGCTACCTAGCTAACGTTACTGTTTAAACAAAATGACTGAGTCAACTATTCACTTTAGTTTAATACATGAGGCATTGTCTAACGTTATCTAGCTGGCTAGCTACTGATAGCTCCTGATATCAACGTCTGATATCATCATTTTGGCATTTGGTTTCGCAGTAGTTGGCTAGTGGTGGCTAACTAGCTATCGTTCCGTGAGCTAACGTTAGCTACCTAGCTAACGTTACTGTTTAAACAAAATGACAGAGTCAACTATTCACTTTAGTTTAATACATGAGGCATTGTCTAACGTTATCTAGCTGGCTAGCAGTAGCTACAGATAGCTCCTGATATCAATGTCTTAGAACATCATTAGTTTTTGCAGCTGTTGGCTAATTAGCTATCGTGCTTCATAGCCTTAACTGAACACTGAGAACATCTTATACGGTAAGTTTCAGGTCATAGGAAAATACTTTTGACTATAATGGTCAGAAGTAAATTAACTTAGATACTGTTATGCTTAACACCCAGTACTATTCACTTTACTTAATTTCTAAGATTAGATTAGATCATTTAGACCCGACTTTGAGAATACCTGTGTTAGACCTACAGCATAATACTGCCAGCTGCTATAAGAAAACCAAAAACGATCGGTATCGGCAGTGTATCGGCCGATATGACTCATAGACGATCGTGGCAAAAAACGTGATCGGGGCATCCCTAAGTGTCTTGCTCAAGGACACTTCCAACACACTGCCCGGGAGGAGCGGGAATCGAACCGGGAACCTCCGGATTATCAGACGACTGCGCTACCTCCCGAGCCACTGTCGCGCCTTATATATGTGACAAATAAAACAAAACTTGAACCTTGAAATGTAAGACCAGAGGTGTGCTTCTCATTCAATATCTTTCCGTCGACTAAGACAAAAAAACTGAGTGCATTTTCTAAGCTCATCTGAAAACATTGTCTTGACATCGTCCGGGCTGTGACACGTACAAACGGCTACTACTGTCACCAGCATGAACCAGATAACATGAGAACTCGATCGTCTACAACCTACTCTCGTCCCAGAACAAGCAGTGCTTTGTTGTCAGCTTGCTTCTGTATCAATTATAGTCAGCGCCACAAACGTTAGGGCATCATTCACAAGCATCCGGAGAGGCCCGGTATGGCCGAGCAAAGAGGACATGGACACCCGATGACCTTCTATCTTCATCTAAGATTGCCTCAGTTGCCACAGTGTTTGTGGTGAAACGTACACGGATATTTTTGGCCTACATCTTCAGCAATGATTGGCAATAGGGAGTGAGGCAACAGTGGCTCAGGAGGTAGAGCGGTCGTCTGGTAATCACTCAGAAGGTTCCCGGTTCGATTCCAGCTCCTCCCACGCAGCGCGTCGAAGTGTCCTTGAGCAAAATTTCAAAAGCAATGTCTCTTTCCCTCACCTCAGACTGAAAATATCTGGATGGATAGAGAGCACCCTGGGTAAGGAGGGGGAAATAAAGTGTGTGTGTGTGTGTGTGCGTGTGCGTGTGCGTGTGTGAAATGCCCCTTTAAGCCCAATCAAATTCTGATCCTTTTTTGTAAAAAGAAATAATAATATTAATATATAATATTTATTTAAGCAAAGCTCTAAGCACATCTTGGATTGGTTTTACTAACTTTACTAAGTGTGTGTTGTGCCTTTTTAAAATGTGCTCTTAATCGTTTCCGTTTCTGTATATACTAACGCACTGTGACACTTGAATGCAACATCTCTACGATACTGTACATTAATTTGACTACTCAAGTGTATTTATCGAGAATAAATAAAGAATGAATGAATGAATGAATGAATGAATTGTGCTGCTATATTATCTAAGAAAATACAAGTATTGGATCGGGGTACCGGCAGATATACTCAACATTAAACGACTCGGATCGGGGTAAAAAAATACTGACAGGGACGTCCCCAACTGGCATAGAGCCTGAAAAACTACACTCCCCTAGTTTGTTTCAGCACAGCTGCCTGTGCAGATTTCCATCCTGCTTGCAAAACTCTACCAACCAACCATATCCCACCCGACGACAGCGCTCTGTAGCAGTTGGGCGGAGGACAGCGGAGAAATATGCTTTCATATTTTTTTTAATACCACTCTCCATAACAATGCTCAATGACCAGCAGTGAACCGTGTCCAAAGACACACACACACACTGTGGACAGACGAGGCTCCAGGGCACCGTATACTATTCTGAACTAACAAGGGTTGGGCATTCCACTTCCCCTCTATCCCTCACACACAACAGTCTCCCTGGAAGAATACAGTACTTGCTTCACACCGTTTTTTTTCCTTATAAAAATGTCTTTCCCTCAGACAGAAATAGAAAGCAATGCATCAGGGCCACCTGGGAGCAGGGAGAGGCTGAGAAGAGGAATAGAGAGAGAGAGAGAGAGAGAGAGAGAGAGAGAGAGAGAGAGAGCAGCTACAGACCCCAGTAACCCCAACTTAGGTCTAAATGGGCTACTGTGTTCATTACGATAATCTTTCATAAATAGTTTCCAACATGTCACGAAAAAGACCCTCGAGGAAATTAAGATTGTTTTGCTTTGAAATAATTCCCAGCATTGTCCCTTTTTAGACTTTTCAAAAACCACCCTTGGTTTGCATGGAGACCGTTCAGCGGTTGACAAACTCTCTCATGTAGTAGTGCTCTGGATGACGTCGGACGCTGTCACGTATCCCGGCTAAGACAAACAGCCAAGGGGGAACTGAGAGGGGGACTGGCAGGAGTTTAAAGCACAAAGAGGCATCATATTGGGGAAAGTATGACTCAATCGTAGAGGAGGAGAACTCCCAAAACGTTCAAGTGTGGCCGCTGTATAAGGCCATATGAGGAAGACATCTGTTGTGATGTGAACAGTTTGCAATATTTTACAAGCACGGGAGGATTCTGTCGTCTATGCTGCAGTTTTCTGGGGCTTACAGTATTAGGTCTGGGAAAAACATATCGAAAGGAAATCCATGTCAAATGACTTCATTTGAAATCGAATAAAATAGATTCTTAGAATCCCAAGATAATTTAATCAAGCCCCCCGTTTCTAGTTGCCTCGCACAGAGTTTCTGCTAAACTACTACGGAAATGGCAGGTGCTGGCCCCCTGAAACCAGTGCCAGCATGAAGCCTAATTAAATCTATATCGAATCGAAATGGAAACGGGACCTTGTGAATCCAAACTGAATTGGGTAAAGGCGTTCTCGGGCCAAACATTTCTGGGGACACCCTAATAATAATAATACATTTTATTTGGGGGGCGCCTTTCATGACACCCAAGGTCACCTTACAGATCATAAAGCAAGGCAGTTTAAAGGTTAAAAACAAAACAAACAGCAGGGGGTATAGAACAGTGACACAGGTTAGAGTGAATATGCAAGTTTAAACAGATGGGTTTTTAGTTGTGATTTTAAATGATGATAGTCAGAGTACTGTCGGACATGTGGGGGCAGGGAGTTCCAGAGTCTGGGAGCCGAGCAGCTGAAAGCTCGAGCACTCATGGTGCTGAGGCGTGAGCTGGGGATGGATAGGAGTCCAGTAGAGGATGAGCGGAGGGTGGTGTATTCCTGGAGGTCAGTGATGTAGATGGGGCTTAGATTGTGGAGGGCTTTGAAGGTGAGTAGGAGGTTTTGTAGTCGATCCGGTAGTGCACAGGAGCCAGTGTAATTGAATGAGGACGGGGGTGATGTGGTCGGATGAGTTGGTGCGGGTGATGATCCTGGCAGCAGAGTTTTGGATAATTTGGTCTGTTGAAGAGTTTGGTGGGAAGGCCGGTGAGGAGAGCGTTGCAGTAGTAGTTGATCCGGGATGTGACGAATGAGTGGACCAGGGTTTCGGTGTTTGATTGGGACAGAGATGGGCGGAGTCTGTAGATATTTTACGGAGGTGAAAGAAAGCAGTCCGGGTGACACAGAGGCTTTTAACTTGGGGGGAGAAGGGTACAGGGAAGCAGTCAATGGTGATGTTCGGACCTGGGGTGTTTTGTGATTTGGTGAGGGTGGATTTGGAGCCGTTGAGCAGGGCCTCAGTTTTGCTGCCATTTAACTTCAAGAAGTTTCTGCTCATCCTGCTCATCCCCGAGAGGAACTAACCAGCTCCCCAATAACTACATACCTTCAGGGCTTTTTTCTGTTTACATTCGCACGACCAATAGGAACACTGAAGTGACGCAAGCAGACCGGGCTTCTGCCTTCCATCCTCGGAGGGTGGAGACGGATGGAAGGCAGAAGCCCGGTCTGCTTGCGTCACTTCAGTGTTCCTATTGGTCCACCAACGGAGACAGTGGCTGGGAGGGTGGAGTCGGACAGTGGCTGGGCGTGTATTGAGAAAGCTTGGCTGCATTCCAGTTTGGCCAAACAACAAGCATTGGAAATAACATTAATTCCCCTATAAAAACACAACAACACTGCTTAACGTATAGTAGAGATTGGTAATGACTTTTGTGCATAGATCACACTAGATTGATCAACAATCCATTCCTGGTCGATTACAAGATGACAGTGCTGAAATGTCCAATAGCGAACTTTAAATACTTGACCTACAAACACAAGACTGTTACGACAGCATAATATTGACGTAACTAAGGGAATATTTTGGATTTTTCTTTTTAATGCATAGGTATTTCAACTACAATACAAGGTTGAGTCTGGCATTGGCATGTCTGTCTCTCCGGTCCTGCGTGTCAGAGCACACTTAAGGTCTGACTGAGACCATGAACTCGACGTCTGCTCACCGTATGCTTAGGTCACTCATGGTTCCCCTGGGCTGGGAGAGTACCTGCCATGGAATAGGAGCCACAAAGGTCCCTCAAAACGGGGGTTCTAAGAACTACGATGGTCCTCAGTTCTTGCAGTGCGGACACAACAAAAAAGGAGGGGTAGTGGTACCTCCGCCAACAGTCCCTCCGGTCCGAAAACACCCATTGCCGATACCCAGCCCTGCACAGTATGGGGAGGATGATACAATAAAAATGCATAGCCTACTCATCAATTACTCAGGTTCCCTCATTCTCCACATTTGAAGCTAGATTTAGGCCTACACGCATCACTCCCTAATACAGAGTACAACTCTTTATCGTCTTATACATAGATGGTGTATGTGCCATTTGCCTACAATATGGCCACAGTGCATCTGACTACTGCCAGTGGTTTGGGGTGATTGGATTACTATCCACCTTAATGTGCCTTCAGTGCATGTTTATGCAGACAAGCTGTTATCAGATACAATGTGGATAGATGCATGCATGTTTCTTGTGATCTCTTTATCCAGATTAACTTTAGCTAACGTCACAGTCTTCCTGTGGTCCAACCACAGACCGTAAAAGAAAACAAGGGTCCAACAGTGTACAGTACAAAGAAAGAAGATCATTTCACGCGTAAAAAGCCATTGAGTAACATTCATCAGCTGCATATGGGGGCGCCGTTACGAGGGGGCTCCGTTTTACGAGGGCACTCCATTACGAGGGGGGCTCCGTTTTGAGGGGGGCTCCGTTACGAGGGCGCTTCATTACGAGGGTGCTCCATTACGAGGGGGGCTCCTTTACGAGGGCGCTCCATTACGAGGGGGCTCCGTTACAAGGGTGCTCCGTTATGAGGGGGCTCCGTTATGAGGGGGTTCCGTTACGAGGGCGCTCCGTTATGAGGGGGCTCCGTTACGAGGGGGCTCCGTTACGAGGGGGCTATGTTACGAGGGTGCCCCGTTATGAGGGGGCTCCGTTACGAGGGTGCTCCGTACCGAGAGGGGGTTCCGTTAAATAGCCTATATCCTCATTACACAATTGAAAACAATATATTAACACTATAGTCTACGACGTATATATCAGAAATCCAGCTTCTCTCATGACACTACTGAAAATATTCTAAGATTCTGTAAAATGACACTTTCAGCCCCCCCCGGCCCCCCCTAAAAAAATAATAAAAGACTGAATTCATGAAAGGTTTCATAGTATGCAATAATGTTAAATAATGTCAAGCCATTCCACTTTTCTTTTTCAATTTAGTGCTAATCAATTAAAATGATTTAATCAATTAAAATTTTAAAAAGAAAATCACATTTCTCAGTCCCTATATGCTCTGCAAAACTATTTTAGGCTAATTGACTTGCCACCTTGGCCCATAGAAGGCCATAGCTGACTGTTGACATTATTCAGGTACGTTAATAAAGTGGTTCATTTCACTTCTGGTTCAG
Organism: Notolepis coatsorum; assembly: GCF_963971535.1. Classification (NCBI taxonomy): domain Eukaryota; kingdom Metazoa; phylum Chordata; class Actinopteri; order Aulopiformes; family Paralepididae; genus Notolepis; species Notolepis coatsorum. The sequence goes on from NC_140165.1 coordinate 300,095,301, forward strand.
CATTTACCCTTTGTAAGTGGTATGGTGTCCATGCCACAAATTCAACTTCGGGCACTTCGGGCGCCAAAGAATCTAGGGCCAACCCTGCTAATGGTGTCCGTCCTTGTAGTGGGTTACATTTTAAAGGGCCTCTACAGTTTAAGGTTTTAAAGCAGCCCCCCATCTGCTATCTTTTCAAATGACGCAATTTGGATTGGCTCAGACTTAAATGCAGACAACATCCCTGTGTTTTGCTTTGCTCCTGCATGTAGCAGGTATATGCCCCGCCCCCTGCACTGCACTGTCAAACCAGCCTAACACAGTTCACTGGCCATTACCATCGGTATAACATTAATACTAGTGCTTGGAAGGGGGAAAGTATTGAACTGGATAGTACAACTAAGAAATCTAGGATGGACAGTGGAGTTTTAGACTCAAAACCATGCAATCCATGCTGGTAGGCTTAATATTTGTTTTCATTTCATTTCACAGCCACACACCCCCGCCCCCCTCCCCCTCTCCCTCACTTAAGTGGCACTTGGAAGGACTCTTGGCCGATGGAGAGGATGGGTAAACAAGTTCTAAAACTCTCCCCATGCCTCATCTTTTGACAAAAGACAGTTTGGAGAGGGGCAAATCTTTCCGTCCAATCTTTCGCCGTCGACTAAAGACGCACTTCTTCAACCATTATCTGAAATAAAAAAATAAAAACTAACCCTAACTAACCTTACTGTCATGCACTTGTCCTAATAAACTAACCTACACTGTAGCACTTAACACTTTGATGAACATTGTTACTCAGCTGATAAGAGTTGTGCCCTTCCTGATGACTTGTCGTACAGAACTTGTAAGTAGTTTTGGATAAAAGCGTCAGCTAAATGACTAAATGTAAATGTAAATGTAAACAAGTATGCTAAATCGTTCCTACCCAGGCAGGCGTGCTTTCCGTGAGAGTGCATGACAGGGTCTGCTGCACTGCACGCACGTGTTGTAGAGCAGGAGGGCGGGTTTCCCAACATACCTAGATTATTACAGTAACATTATTTCACCCAACCTGGGAGCAACGGGTCCTCGGGTGTTTGCCCTTGAGCATTTCTCATTACCATTAAAAAGGAACACGCCAACTTTTTGGGGAAATTTGCTTATTTGCCATCTACCCTGGAGTTAGACAAGCAGATACACACTGTACCCCTTTCTTCTTTGTGCATGCATTAGGCTTAGGGAACAGCCGCAACATTAGCCTAGCTTAGCGTCATTCAATGGAAGTAGGTGTGCCAGTGTAGCCTAGTTCCCAACAGTCACGAAATACACTCCAAATACAACTCCAAAATGTTCCTGTAAACATGTTGTGACCTGTGTATTTACCAAGTGGAGATCATTTTCTTTTGTCATTTTCGTTTTCTAAGCAGATACATACTCGGAACAATTTTTTGCCGAACCACTGCTGCCTGGGCGATATGATTTCATCACCTAAAAAGCCCTGTTTTTCAAAAAACAACAAATGAGAAGCACTACTGTCTTATGCATTATTATATGCCAATGAGAATCTACGGATTCTCCTCGTATATAATGACTGGAATACATATTTTTCTGAAAGTTTAATAATAATAATAGAACACTATATGGTGAGCCCTATTGGTAGACCTGATTGGAAGGTTTCCAATCTCCAAAATGTAGATAATTATATATATTTGTGTATAATTGTAAGATCGGATGATTGCATGATTGCTGTTCCGATTGATGATTTATGGGCCGGGCCTATATTATACCCCCACCCTCTCAACTCAATGAACTCATGCTTGAATTACATTCACAACATCGGAGGAATCCAACGTTTGAAACTAAAAGCATCCCTTTTCTCCTGAGCTTGAGAACCCACATTTCACGGGAACAGCAAGCATGTTGGCCGTGGCGCCTTATCATTCCATTCCTGTTAATCTCAGAGCAATCACCGGGGGACCCTTGTTATCTGGATCTAGTCGATTTAAAAGTATTACGAAAGTGGCTTTCAGAAATGGTCAAATCAAACACGACGAGGCCGGGCCTCGCCTAATCATTCCTTTGTAGTGGTCCCTTATCACATCTTAAAATAACAAGTCTACAGTTTGCCTAGTGTGTGTGTGCACTGCAGTAACTCTACTATTTGACAATAATCTCTCGCCGCGTTGGACGTTCTCAACCGGTCTGCATCACCGCTCATGTCGGCGACCGACCGCTCGACAATCAAGGAGGAAGCCGAGGCCAACACAACAAAAACAAGCCTCTGAACTGTGTGCACGAAGTGGTCCATGAAAGCAGTAGCTTGGTTCCATATGGCAGTTAACCAGCGTTCTGCTGGTCAGGGGTGAGTTTGCTTCCCACTTCTCCCTGTGCTCACTCTCTCCCTTCTCCCTGTGCTTACTTCTCCCTGTGCTCACTCCCTCACTTCTCCTTGTGCTCACTCTCTCACTTCTCCCTGTGCTCACTCTCTCACTTCTCCCTGTGCTCACTCCCTCACTTATCCTTGTGCTCACTCTCTCACTTCTCCCTGTGCTCACTCTCTCACTTCTCCCTGTGCTCACTCTCTCACTTCTCCCTGTGCTCACTCTCTCACTTCTCCCTGTGCTCACTCCCTCACTTATCCTTGTGCTCACTCTCTCACTTCTCCCTGTGCTCACTCTCTCACTTCTCCCTGTGCTCACTCTCTCACTTCTCCCTGTGCTCACTCTCTCACTTCTCCCTGTGCTCACTCTCTCACTTCTCCCTGTGCTCACTCCCTCACTTCTCCCTGTGCTCACTCTCTCCCTTCTCCCCGCTGCATATTAGCATGGTAATCTTGTAATCTTTACCGCTTGCCACCCACTTGGAAACAGTTTACCTGTGCTTTGTGTGGCCGTCGTCAGGGACACATGGTGAGTGACCGAGGCCGTCTAGACTAAAGCACATGTCCAGAATGACTTCACAGGTTTTGTGTAGGCTTTTGACATTCTGCCAGGCCAAACCCTTAGCCCACCCCTCCAGCTATTGACTGCTTGCATTGTCCTGCGTTCTGCACCACAAGTCTCTGGGCTGTGTTTAAAAAAGGGGGAATATCAACGTTTGATAAAAAATAACAAAGTATGTTATTTTAAAAACGTCTGTATAGTGATGATAAGAGTTGTAGGGTAACGTTTGTCCCGTACACTGATCTCTGGCGTCAATGCAGATCAGACGGAACAGAAAATATTACTTTGTCCAGCCAAAAAAGACAAAGAGTCCATGAGATCCGTCTCCTTTTAATTAATAATAATAAATCTAATTTATATAGCGCCTTTCATAGAACCCAAGGTCGCTTCACAATCAGGACAAAAAATAGGGCTAGGGAAATAGGGGGGAAAAGGGGATGAGGGAAGGTAAGGGATAATGGATAATGGACCTAATCTAATCTAAACTAACTGATGGGGAAAAGCCTTGGTGAAGAGGTGTGTTTTTAGAGCAGATTTGAATGTGTCCAGGGTTGGGGCGTTGCAGATTTTGGGGGGGACAGAGTGTAAGAGAGTAATTGTGGAACAACTGCACCACACCTTGCTATGACATCACATCACTTGGTAGGGATGCCACAGTGATTTCCCTAGGGTTGGGTACCGAACACTTTTAAGGGTGCTGACGAATTACATCGGTATTCGGTAGTCATTTCAACAAACTCACAGTGCAGACATATCATTGAATACACCGGTTTCCTTCGGTAGTTTCATAATTTTCCAACATGAACTGGCTCTTCAGCTGCACATTACCCCACTAATAGTTAGGGATGCACCAATCCGATATTGGTATCGGCCGCCGATATCAGTAAAATAGCTGGATCGGGTATAAAATATATATATATATATGGGATTTTTTTTTTTTTTTACATTTGTTTTTAATAATAAATAAAATAAGAAATAACCATTCAGTACATTTATATCTATGTGTTAATTTGTTACATTTAGTTTCACTAAGTTAGGAAAGTAATGTTTTAAGTCAAGCCTGATGTTGCGTTGCACAAAAGAATGATCCCAGTCTCTTCCACACAGTGACAGTGAGGCATACAGTTTATTAATTGCATGAATGAAGTTTATTTTCTGTCTTTGTTTACAACAAATCAAAAACACACTTGTGATCCTTTACAATTCTTAAAAACAAAATATATTTTAATTAAAAAAAAATTTAAACGTGGATTCAATTAAAAGAAAATTTAACTTTTTTGAAAAATATATTTGGACAATGGGTATCGGATCGGTATTGGTATTGGCCGATACCCAAACCCAAGTATTGGTATCGGGACTGAAAAAGTCGGATCGGTGCATCCCTACTAATAGTTAGCCAAAGCTAGTTTGAACATGGATCACTGTAGTGGACTGATACCTGCTCTTTGCTAAATCTACAGACGACAGTGTCCCTCTGCTGAATCTTGCCATGTAACGTTATGTTAAATAGCCAACTCCAAATGGCAATGAAGAGTAGTAGTAGGAGTAGTATCAACAAAGCTAGCTACAGTGGGAGTAATATCGACAAAGCTAGCTACAGAGGAGTAATATCAACAAAGCTATCTGCAGAGATGTAGTAGTGGGAGTAGTATCAACAAAGCTAGCTACAGAGGAGTAGTAGTAGGAGTAGTATCAAGAAAGCTAGCTACAGAGTAGTAATAGGAGTAGTATCAACAACGCTAGCTACAGAGACATAGTAGTATCAACAAGGCTAGGTGCAGAGGAGTAGTATCAACAAAGCTAGCTACAGAGGGGTAGTAGCAGGAGTAGTATAAACAAAGCTAGTAGCGGCTAGGTGGCGCAGCGGGCAAGGCGCTCGCCACCAACGCAGGAGATGCTGGGTTCGAGCCCAGCTCTCTGCGTTGCTACCAGCTTGGCTGGTAGTTCATACTAATACAATTGGCAGTATTAGGGGGTGGGAAGCTGGTGGTTGGGGATTGGACGTTGTGGACAGCGACTCCTACAGGTCGGTTGGTGCGCCTGCACAGTAGAATCAGGAAGCGACGAGGGCGGCGTGTCCCTCCCACGCAGACCCTCGCCGCTGAGAGATCGCGCTATGCAGGTGAAAAGATGCGACGGCTGCCTCCTCGAGTACCGGAGGGGACACGTGTTGCAAGGCTTCGTCGACATTGCAGCCGGCTTGTGGGAGGCATGGCCTAACAGCGTTCGGAACAGGGGAGGGTAGAATTGGACAATACGAAATTGGGGACGGGGAAAAAATAGAAAATGGGGAGAAAAAGTAGATACAAAAAAAAACTAGCTACAGAGGAGTAGTAGTAGGAGAAGCATCAACAAAGCTAGCTAGAGGAGTAGTAGTGTAGTATCAACAAAGCTAGCTACAGAGTAGTAGTAGTAGGAGTAGCATCAACAAAGCTAGCTACAGAGGAGTAGTAGACAAATCCCAATCAACCATGTGTTGAAATGGCAATAAAGTTTTCTATCTATCTATCTAGTATCAACAAAGCTCAAGTTTCAAGTTCAAGTTCCTTTAATAGTTGTCATAGTAAAATACAGAATACTTTTCCATGAAATGCTTTTTTCTGTATGAGCTCCTGAGAATGTGCTAGATACACAATAGATAAAAAAGTATGAAATAGAATAGAAATAGAAAAAAATAGTACGTAAACAAAAAGAGTTCAGTCAATCAATATACATATATACAATACAGAGTAAAAAAAGAGTAACAGTGAGGTACAATGCAGCAATAAATAATAAATATAAAGTGTTAAAGTGTTTAAAGTGAGTAGAGTGGGTGTTACAGTGAGTGTTTATTTAAAGTGAGTGTGGATGTGTGTGCTGTGAATATAGATGATGGGTTGTTAAATAGTGTCATTGTCATTGAGCATCCTGATCCTCTGAAGCTAGCTACAGAGACGTAGTAGTGGGAATAGTATCAACAAAGCTAGCTACAGAGGAGTAGTAGTAGGAGAAGCATCAACAAAGCTAGCTAGAGGAGTAGTATCAACAAAGCTAGCTACAGAGGAGTAGTAGTGGGAGTAGTTTAGTATCGACAAAGCTAGCTACAGAGAAGTAGTAGTGGGAGTAGTATCAACAAAGCTAGCTAGAGGAGTAGTATCAACAAAGCTAGCTAGAGGAGTAGTATCAACAAAGCTAGCTACAGAGGAGTAGTAGTGGGAGTAGTATCGACAAAGCTAGCTACAGAGGAGTAGTAGTAGGAGAAGCATCAACAAAGCTAGCTAGAGGAGTAGTATCAACAAAGCTAGCTACAAAGGAGTAGTAGTGGGAGTAGTATCAACAAGGCTAGCTACAGAGGGTGTGTGTACGGAGCATGAGAGAGCCAGCTGGGTGAGTGCGTTTGAGAGCAAAACAATGGTGGGGGGGGGGGGGGGGGGGGGGGGGGGGCGGTGGGCAAGCTAGCTACAGAGGGAGAGGGGGGTGACTGTGTACTGAGAGGCCAGCTGAGTTTGAGAGCAAAACAATGGTGGGCAAGTAATGTAATCGAATGAATGGCCAAACACTGGCAACACCGCCCACCGTGACTGGCAACCCTATCACTTGGATCTTAGATTTGAGAGAGAACTGTTCAACGTCCACAGGTAACAGGATTGTCCCTCAGCCATACAAATTCTTAAATCCCAAACCGCTCTCCTTTAATGCAATATGGAGTACGCCACACATTCCCCTTTCAAGCTTTAAATAGAACTGGACGGCTTTTTTGTTATGAACCCTTTCACAGTCCAAGGAGAGGCAAAAATAGAAACCACAGCAAACTGACAATCATGTTTGTCAGCAGAGGATTTTAGACTAATCCATTACATCTCCCCTGTGTAAAGGAGCAGCTTGGCCGCCGAGGAGCGTAGCCTATACTTTTATCGACAACAACTTCTACCGATCCTCGCCGCCATACAAAGCAGTAGTAAACATTTGACCCCGGTGTTACTCGCAAAGCCTAAGTTGACGGAGTGAAAATCTACCCAGTGTTTTCCATCACAGCCTGGCTGAAAATGCAGGGTGAGGTTATGTCAGAGATTGAAATAGGAGAATGGAAACTTAGTGGCGGATCATGAACACGGGAGGCATAGCTGGGATGGCAGGAGAAAACGGGAGTCCTAGCTGGGATAGGGTGATGCAAAATCCCATTAAAAGGTAGAATCTGTAATGTTGTCAAACAGCTGACGCTTGGGGTTGTATTTCAGTGGGTGTAAGGGGAGGGGTTTCTAGTGGTGGCCACACGTCAGGCTCTAGCAAGAAAGGCCTGGAGAAATCCACAGTATAATAAGTTACTAAACTCCAACCCATATGTCAGACTGGGAAAAAGAAAGTAAACAAAGTGCAATATCAAGCAGCAGGGCTCTTTTGCCTAGAGGTCGCTGTTTAACGACATGACAGATTCTACCTTTAAAGCCTCTGCAGTGTTTGAAGCAGGTGCCAGGGTCACGCCCCAAGCCAAATCACTTTACCTACCCCAGTTCTGGTCTTTTGGCTGCACAAGCCTGCGCTTTTGACACAATCTTGAAACATAATGGTCTAAAGCTTGTGAGTGGTTAGAGGATTTGTCCCCGGCCTTATGCTATTCTTATGATCTACCTAATTCTTTATTCTAGTCAGTGACACAAGGGAATAAACACAAGGTACTCAGCTGAACAACTCCTTGGCAGTAATGAAGCAGTAAGAATGCTATGCCCAATACGGTCGTGTCAGACACATCAGCATCAGCATAGAGGCTAGAATCTAAACAGGAATACCACAGCATTCAGATAGGCCTATGGTAAATGGACTGCATTTATTGCTTTTATCCAAAGCACTTTGTATTGTATATTAGTACACTGCACAGTATTGTATATTGTATATTATATGGTAACTCAGTTACGCCTATTCTACATCGAACATTGTACATATGTCTAAACTGAACACCGTGACCTCATTTTTTTTACTTCTAATTTACATGCTATACTATGTTATTTTATTTCATACTTATCTTGTCTTGCACAGTCTCTGGAGCGTAACAGTAAGAAGCATTTTGTATAAAAGTATTCTGTACTTCTGTATGACAACTATTAAAGAAACTTGAAAACTTACAACTTATGCCTCACATTCACCCACACACCCAACGGTGGGGGCTACCATGCAGGGTTAAGCGTCTTGCTCAAGGACACTTCGACACATTGCCGGGAGAAGCCAGAATCGAACCGGTCGCCACGTCATGTTATTCCTATGACTTATGAGTTTGTCTTGTATTCTTTGAGTTTGTCTTGTATTCTTTGAACCATCGCTGCTGTCCCTCATAGCCAGAAACTAGAATATGTTTGACCCAGGCATGATATTAGACTAGGGCTATCGCTTCACAATTATGAACGGCGGTCTATGGAACGCACTCATTTCTGGTGAAGGAACGTCACGATTGATAAGATGACAGATATCCTTTTAGTCGTAATGGTGGATCCTGTAGCAGGATTTGTTCCCATACGATTTTATGAGTTTGGATGAACTTAAGCAGTTCCCACCTCTGCTGTGCTCAGCACTCACAGTCAAGCAGAGAGGAGAGAGAGTCGAGCGATGCAGACGTGCGATGACGGCGCACAAGTCTTGAGTAGCAAGGCGCCTGTTGTTAATACTACAGTACAAACCGATATAAACATACCGGTAAATGCACATTTTGGAAGACAATTTCACTATTGTATTTCACTCGTCAAAATTCTGAAATCTTAGTGCATCAATGAATAAGCTAGCGACCACTGTGGTCTCTGTTGTCTGCTGTCAACACCACCATTCCTCCCAGATACATCAGGCTCCTCATTCATTTCCATTCATTTTGGAAACCCAAACTACATATGATACTTCTGAAGAACAAACTGCTGCTGTGCAGATTTCACTCCATGTTTGTTTTGACCCGTCTTCACAGATTTATTACATTTGAAAAATAAAAGGCAGATGGAGCCTGGAGGCAAGACTGCTGAATTTGGCCATGTTCTACTAAACCTAAATACTCTATTGCTTTAATATGTATTTGGCAAAGCAACAACATGAGGTACATCTACATGCAAGACAACTGGCTGCAAGTTACAACAAAAACCTTCCCCGTCTGCTGTGATTTTACAATGGCCTACAGTAACAAAATGACTCGCTAATGACTCACTTATTTGTGTGTTATAGTAGTGTTGAATGAGCACATAAACAGAAGTTCAGGGGAAATATTTAGCCTATAAGCTTTCAAAAGGTTATCGATGCGGGTCTTAAAAGCTTTTAGTGCAATTAGCAACTACTTAAGATACAAGTAGATAGGTTAGAGATAGAAATAGACAGGCTCTTTGTTCAATGCCCTTGGTGATGGGAACTGGAATTCTTTATGTCTAGGCTAGGGTTGCCAACTGTCCCATATTAGCCAGGACATCCTGTATATTGGGCTAAATTGGTTCGTCCCATACGGACAAGGGAGGTCCAGTATATTGACTGCCAAATTCTCTGTGATAGGGAGAGGGGAGCAGATAATAGAGTAGAGTAGAGTAGAGTAGAGGAGCACTGTTATTTCAGAACCATGGACAGCATAATTTGGTGTAAAACACTCTTGCATAGTAAGGATGTAATTTGACCCTTTCGGCTTGCCATACGCCTCCAGAAAGATAAACAATCGGTGCATGTCAATTTGTCAAATACGTTTACCGAAACAAAACATATCAAGATGGATCTTCCAAATGTTCATTTCACAGATATGCGTTTCTGTGCGTATTCCTATCAAATTATTGCGTTTGCTGTAACATTAGGCTACTGTGTGACACTCACATTAAGTCACAGGACTGTTTCCCTTCAGCAAATGATAATCCTGAATCCGTGCTCAAACCGGATTGTTGCATCAGGTAAGCGCAAAGTTATTCATTGATATGCTTTACTCACAAGTGTGTGAATTTACCTGGATATGAAGCATCCGTAGTGCAAAATAATATAGTTTCTAAAGAGATCAGACTGAGCATTTGCTGGCCCATATAATATATGACATTGTGATTGTCTATAAAAGGAAGGAACAAGATCTTTGCGAGACTGCTCACGTGAGTCATAAAATTATACTGTAAGTCATATAAATAAAAGACTCTGCTCTGACAACCTGACAAGCCTGTTGTTCAGTTCAGAGTCAGACCATTGTTATGATCAAGTTGGTAAATGGTCAACACATTTGCCGACACAAAACAGAAAGTTAACATTCCATGGACTCTTTCATCTGTTAAGAACCCAGATAGGTTAATTTGGTGTTATGTCTGACGAGAGAGGCTGATCAAGAGGTAAAGTGCCACACAGCACAGAAAAACACACCAAAAATTTGGCAATCCTAGCCTAAGTTCATGCAGACATTTGTTTGATAGTAGAGCTAGGTTCTAGTACCTGGGAGATATGACTCCAGAGGGACACGGATTCATTCATTCCACAAAAACAGATGAAAAGTTAACTTGGGTCCAAAGATTTTACAGGCTAGCAATATGCCTATACATCAGAGGAGTGGAGAGGGATATGTTCATTCTCATTATGTTTATTTGGTCAGTAGGCTAAAGAATCTGTCCATCTGTCCGATTTCTCTGCATATGACCTCAACCCCTTTGCTTGCTGTTGCAAATTAGATTTAGCATTTTGTTCTCGCCCCGGCATCTTCCCACGTGGGATTTGTTTCGAAGAAGCTACGTGAGAGTAAACAGCCCCTTCTAGCCGTGGATGTGAAAGACCTCGAGTAATACCTCTTGTTCTAGGCAAAAGACAGGACGGTATACTGGCTGAAAGGCATCTGCACTACAGCAGGGCAGGCTACATTGTGACAACAGAGGAAGAACGCTCTGTGCGCGTTGCGTTGAAAGAATCCTCGACGAACCCGAACGACATCTTGGCAGCTTCATGAGAATGCTCCGGTGCATTCCTGCCAAGCTATGGACATTGAATCTACAATGATATATCGATGTGGAAATATTCCCTGTATAAATATTCCTTGTAGTGCCTTTAGGCACAAGCTAAAAGTCAGCCAGAGCATGGATAAAACTACTCAGTGCATTCAGTGCTTTTTTGGGCTCAGTGGGGTTATGCGAGTGTGAGAGGTTATGCATCTGCGTGTAGTGTAGTCTCGTGGAGTTACCACGTTTTAACCAAGGAAGCTTATTTCTGCAGTCCCCTAAAAGATTTAAGTAGAAGAGCACCAGGAAACTTTAATCGTCCGTTATATTGTAAGCCCATATGGGCTGGGCATACACCTGTATGTAAGACACAAAAATAAAAAACATCAAATCAAATAAAAAAATCAAATCTCTTCCAACTTCAATGCTCAATATATATGCTCAGTCACAGCAGGTAGATCATTCATTCACAGAGCGGTTGTCATATCGATAGTGAAATTAGTTAGTGCAGAAATATGATTGGGCCTAAAAAAAATAATGGTTTGGTTCCGGTTGCCGACCCTGCCGATTAAGGTGCGACCCAATTTATTTTATGAGTTAAAAAAATATATATATATATATATATATATATTTTTTTTTTTACAATAAAGTTTCATAAAAATCTTAGTCAAACCTTTAGTATTATGGATATTAAACATGCTGGCAGAGTACATGCATCCATGTTGTTGTGAACATTTTAATTAAATAAAGAAATTCCGTATCCATAGTCGCCGACTCGCCGTGGGAAAGAATTAAATAAATTAAATTAAATAAATTCCCTACCTACCCATGGCCTTAACTGACAACCAACAGGAACCAAACAATATTTTCTTTTATGCCTTGGCTATTGATGGATGATAACCACCAGAAGAGCAGTGGTCAACAAATGTAGTGGGCGGGAAACATGGTCGAGGTTTGAATTTATCAAATCTAAAGCTGGCATCAAATCTGCTATCAAATCCAAATCTGTACCAAATCGTTTAGATCTTAATTGTTCAAGGAAAAAAGACAATTTCATTAGTAAAGAATGAGTATGCCCCTATTGCTTTTATTGTACTCAAGGCAGTAACAACATAATCTACTCCATTACTACTGTTACTATACGCTGTGAAAAGAGCGGGAACGCATGTGTGTCACACGTGTTTCAAAGATAAAGGGCTTCCAGACAATCACATTGAAAACCATAGAAAGGGCACTTCCTTATGTAACTAGGTAATCTCTTGTGAACGACCTACTCTAAGAAGAAACAAGCTAACAAATCATTTTAATAATGTTGTCATCTGGGTTTTACGGGTTTTTTTTTTATATTTTTTTACCAGGAACATTTCTTTAAGTCAGACATATTTAAATCTCTCCGGTCATAATGTCCTGTGAAAATAATTCCGTCTTGTTTTTATTTGGTTTCCAAGTATGGTACGTCCACTAAAAGTGCTTGTTTTTGCTACTAAAACTGAAATCTTGCTCAAACAGAAGTCTCGCTCTGAACTCCTGTGGGGCATGCGTGTGTGTGTGCGTGCGTGTGCGTGTGTGTGTGTGTGCGCATCAGCAAAACAAACAACCATGGAAGCTGGAGCATGAGAGAGTTGGAGGAGGATTCTATATAGAGTAACATTAGCATGAAACGTTTGTTGCGTTGGAATACAGCTACAGTACCATAGCGTCGTAACATGTCGCCCACTTCGAGTAGCGCTCATAGTCTGTTGATACGGACAACATGCAGAGGTTGCGGCTAGCTGTTAGTCATGCTACATGGACCCAAACACACTCAAGGCATCCTGGATGTACCTAAACAAATCTGCCTTTCCATGAGTGGAAAGAGCTGCTGCAGCGCAGACAGAGTGGAGATAATGTAACATTTCATAATTACAAATGGTAACTGTAGCCGTTTTTGATCAACAATAAGCATTGGGGCATATCGTTATATTGCAATAAGCTCAATAAACACAGATCAGAATGTCTCCCATTTGTCCAGGACACTGAAATCTTCCCAGACATGTGGACCTAGTGAAGACCTCCTTTCCAGTGAAAATCCTGGTTGTCATGGAAATTAGCGTTGCTTCATGGGTGTGTGAGCAGTACAGAATTTTCTGTTCAGGATGTTGGACCCATTAATGATGTTTGTCAATTGGGAAGAGTCCTTTCTCAGCACAATCCATGTTTTTCTTCACATGATTGCATATCCGCAGCTCCAGATAGTTAGTTCGCTAGAAAACCAATGCAAAGTTGATGGGGCCACACTCTAGTCTGTACAAGCAAGCCCTAAAATAAATTGGGTGCACTGTGGAGTAGGTCTCTGCGTTTACTTTCAGGGCTTGTACAAACAGGAGCATGGCCCCATTAACTTTGCATTTGTTTTGTGGCTAACTAGCCGGAGTTAGCCGGATATCCAGAGCAGCATGAGAAAGGACTCACTCTTATCGAATGACAACATTATTGGTAGTAATGCACGATATATCAGCCAATAAGGCAGTTTTTTTTACACATCGGTATCGGTCCGATATCAAGATAGGGCAGATATAAAAAATTAAATAATAATTGGAATCTTTTTTCCCCTTTTTACATGTTTTGGCCTTAAATAGTTTCAAAATATCAGTCATTTCTGAAAATAAGTTATAAAAGTAAAAAAAAAAAAAAAAAAAAAAAAAAAAAGTGTTTTGGAAAATAGCTCTTTATTTGATTTTCATTAAAAAAGTGTTTTCTATACAGAGATATCGACATCGGTAAATATCGGTATCGGCCAGAACAGCAATATTAATATTGGTTATCTGTCACAATTTTCACATCGGTGCATCACTAATTATTGGTAATTAGAAAATAGGACTAGGGGTCCAAGATTCTGATCATACCCTTTTCCATCCCTGCTCTGTGTTATATAGACAATGACCAGGCCTTGTTTACCTACCAAAGGAGTGGTAGACAGAGTTACCAGCCACAGCCTAATATTACCAGGATTTGGATGGTGTCAATTTCCTATATCTGTGCAAGGAATCTATAAAAGAAGGAAGGGTCACTATGTCAGAATACCAGCATTCTATGCTCTGCTTGGTGTCAAGACTTTGGTGCCAGTTCTATTGAAGCAGGTATTCAAATTCTATTATACAAACTATGTGAGGAAATATACATCAATCAATATATCAAACGTTAGCAAGTTAACAATGTAACAAATTGCAGATGATTCTGACATCTGAGGTAAAACTGTGAATCTTCACTGGCCTCGCGATTCGATTACGATTCAGCTGTCCACGATTCGATTCTACTATGCATCTCAATAATATATTACATCCTCAATTTTATAATCTATATTACTGCACAGTGCACATGGCTACTTTTTCATCAATTAATACAAGCAGTCAGATAAATTAACTTTTATTTAGAAAGTTCTTAAATCAGAATGTCAAAATAAATGTCTTTACTAGTGTTGCATGATACAGATACTAGAAAGGTATCTCGATACCCAGCTGTTAAAAACAGTTCAATACTTTTTTTTATTACTATCAGTATTAGTATCAATACTTTTAGAATAGCCTGATGCTGTATTTTCTGTGAGTTGAGTGGATGCATGACCAGAGCACTAGCTTTAATAATACAATAATATATTTGATTTGTAGGGCACTTTATAGTTGTGGAGCAAATCCCAAAGCGCAACATTGTAAAAGAACAAAGCTAGCAAGAGTAAAACAAAAAGATTTAAAAAAAAAAAAGGTTTTATTTTATTTTTATAATCGATTATGTTTCGTCCCTGCATCGATGCTGAATCGTCCACGTCCGCATCGCGATGCATCTTAGAATCGAGAAATGTCCACACCACTAATCTGAGATAATAACTTATTTAAATCACATCCTAAACAAGGAGATGGCTGATCCCATTCAACTCAATGTCGGGCCTAACTCAACGTTTCCACACTTGGCACCAGTGTGTTCACGTGCTACACAGTGACGTGATGACCCTTCCTTCTTTTATAGTTTCCTTGTATCTGTGTGTGTGTCTGTGTGTGCGTGTGCACGTGTGCACACGGCACGCGTGTGTCTGCCTGTCTCCGCCTGAATTAATAACATTACCATCCGACAGATGGACGGGTGAAACCTGGAAGGATAAGTGGTTACAAGGAGCCGCACCTGTTTCCCATAACGTTACCCCCCGAGTTCCTCTCCTGTGGGGATCCTAGGAGTGCTGACTCTCCACATCCTGCCCTGTGCCACCCTCCAGCTCATTGTTAAACCACAGTGGATCCACAGTGACCATTACATCAGGCACATACTGCGATCTGCTCTCAAAAAAACCCAACTAGATTCCCGAAAGTGGCAGAAATAGTTTAAAAGGTTGCCTTTATTCATTCACAGCAGGCAATTAACCGTGACAATATCTGGAAACCATTTCAACCACCCAGTTTCTATGGAAAACTCACAAGAAGTCATGATTGAAACGGCTAATTAAGTTCCTACTTTGCAAGTTACACGCACTATAGGCAGCCATAATCCTTGTTGCATGCCAGGTGATCTTGGTTCCTTCCTATGGTGTAGTATCAGTTTTTTTTTTTCACATGTTTGGTTTAAAAGACTCGCCCAACGCCCATGCTTATTCACAGGGTCAGTTATTTCCATGGAGGGAGGGGATGTGTTTTTTTTTATTACCAAATCAAAGAAATTAGAATCAAATTAGGATGAGGTTATTATACACAGATTAGATCATCTTAGATAAAAAAATATCTGGGTTTATCGCAGTATCACGTAGGCCAAGGCATGCCAACAGTGTCGTGAATGGACCAGTCACTCACGCCAATTCATTTTTAAAAAGCAGTGACTTGGAAGCGATCTGGAAACGATGCGTCACCGTGCAGTTTTTTCTTTCATCTCAGAGCCACGGCTGTCCGGGACCGGACGACGGACGCATGCCACGGCTAGAGGTCACAACACGCTACACACTCCCCTAATGGACCACTGGGGAGCAGCCCGGCCCTGGCAGTCACATGTCAGGGGGGGGAAGACGAGGCCGAGGGTAGAGGGAGGAGCCTCGGCGACCACAGCCTGCTCCCCGATCCCCGCACACACAGCCGCCGTGTCCCACAAGAAAGCAAAACACTCATCTGCCGATGGCCTTCCTTCAAAAAGGGAACCTTTTAATGTGATTAGGAGATTTCAGCTTGCTGCCTCCTCGCGAACCCCAGACTTAAGATCAAATGGGGATAATCAGATGGAGGCAACAGCTGTGAGCCACAGAAGTGTGTCCAAAAGAACACAACTTGTTCTGAAGCTCTCCCCTGCATAACTTACCATTAATTTATCGCTAATAAATATCGTCATATAGATATGTTTTTAATTCATATTTATATATAAATATCTATATTCGTCTTCTTTTTTTATTTGATATATATAGGCCTATAAGACATTTTATAATAGTTTAGGTGCACATTATCAAGCTCAAGACAAAACAAAAAAAGTGTAAAACTAAGTTCTACCTAGAAATATGCATGTTCTTTTTTTATGCTCAACTTGGCCTTGGATTGGAACAGCCCATACACCTGCTCCTGAACGGAAACTAGCTTGTGTGATAAAAGATCCAGGTCTGGTCCATCTGATGTCCTACTGGGACAAAGCCATCTACCAAAAAGGACTAAACGATGGGACGACGGGAGAACTGTGTTCATCCTCCTCCTCTCACTTTTTTCTCTGCCACTTGCCACTCACTGATATAACTTCCATTAGTGCAAAAATGGCTGTGCTGGTGCAACGCTCCTTTTCAAATCTATTTCTGTATCGAGTCTGTAATTTAGGTGGCTCCATTACTACATTATTTATTTATATTGAGAATCACACAGCCCCAAGAGGAGGAACCACAAAACTATGCTCTTCAATTACAGACCTCACAGTCTGTAACCACGCCTTAAAAGTGATCCCCTCCTCACATCCCCGTCTGGAAATGACACAGCCGAGGAGTAAAGAGAGCACACATTCTGCCCAGCCAACACAAAGATATACCGGCCGAGACTAATCTACATGTTTTACAGCAATACAATGTTTATCAACTGTGTATCGTGATTTATGATCCCATTGTGGTTAGATACGGAAGGGGAAGGAATTTTGTTTGTGAGTGTGTGTGTGTGTGAGAGAGAGAGAGAGAGAGAGAGAGAGAGAGAGAGAGAGAGAGAGAGAGAGAGAGAGAGAGAGAGAGAGAGAGAGAGAGAGAGAGAGAGAGAGAGAGAGAGAGAGGAGAGAGGGAGAGAGGGAGAGAGAGAGAGAGAGAGAGAGAGAGAGAGAGAGAGAGAGAGAGAAGACTGGAGAGAGGGGATACTGGAGAGAGAGGGGGAGGAAGAGAGAGGGGAGGGAGAGAGAGAGGGAGGAGAGAGAGGGGGCGCAGTGAAAAGGTCATACAATAGAAGTGGTAGAGCATTGGCTTTGGATACATCTGTGCTTGTCCATTCTTTTGTGGCTTGTCACATCAGCTGTGTCTTCTCCCAACATTGGGGGGTGTCCCCCCCCCCCCCCCCAACACACACACATCAGCTCCGCTGTTTGTGAGTGACAGGGAGACTGGAAGGTGCTCTGGCATGTCGCCCAACTGCAGGTCAATACTTCCAGACTCTGCGGCTGCAGTGCTTTTCCTCTCAGTCCCTGAAATATGTCTTCATTTCCCCTGCCACTCCACACACACCCAGCCGTTACAAGAGTCTCTCCTCGCAGGGTAGGGCTATGCATGCTTCTCCTGATGAATTGAAAATGGGGGACCCTGATGTAAACAAGACGAAAGTCTTTCTCTGGTCTGACTGCATCCCCTTAACAATTGTGTGTATTGAGCTGTACTGTATTGTACCCATTCTGCAATCTGTTAATAAAGTTTTCAATCAATCACATCTCCCTCACATATCTCTCAAAAGAAACTTTACCAACTTTTCCGCAGGAGTTCCCCTCTCTCTCTCTGGTGGTCTCCCAATACAACAACACCCAGGCCGTCCCTTATTAATCAAGTGTTTTCGCAGACAACAACATCGCTAACGTTACTATTTAAGAAATGTTGAGTCATATTCGGAGTGAGAGACCAGTCGTACCGCCACAAAACGTCACCCCAAGTGAGTTAGCTATATAATCCATTAGCGTTATTATATATCACGTTAAAAAGGAAAGCCTAGCAGCGATCATCACAAAACGTGCTCACCGTTTATCTCTCAAGACTGACTCACTCGAGTCAAATGCTGTGATTTGTCCCAGACCGGCTCAGTCAGTGTGACTGGTGGAAATCACAGTTGTTAATGCTGTTAATTAATAACGTTACCCGGTGGTTGTTGTGCGGATAGTGTAGCTAAACATTAGTTGAAATGTACCGGGCAGCAGGTAAAACGAACAACCGGCAAAAGATGCAATGTTGTTGTCCTGCGTTGCACTGACTGTCTGACTAAACAGCCCGTGGTGTTGCTCGTTTTACTTGTCCGGTTGACACACTCACTCACACGCCGACAAGGGCAAGTTGCTTCGTCAGTTTCAGCACCATTCGCCGGGTTACCGTTACCGTTACTTGTCTGCAGAGAGAGACCCGCTAGCTAAAGCTTCTACAGCTCGAGAGTCGAGAGGAACCGCTACTAGCTGCGAGTGAAACAACACAGCAGCAGCAGCGACGGTAACGAGACACCGCGAGGAGGCGAGGAGAGCCATCATGCAACTTTAACTTCTGCAGTGTTCACTCAAAAGTATTAGGAGGAGGAGGGGGGAGAAACGAATAACTTACATGTAAATCCATATATGATGAGACATAATATTGTCGCTCGTCGTTGTCCATTGAATGGCAAAGTATTCTGCAATCTTTTCGCCATGATTCTCCTCCGTCCGTGCGCTTTGCCACTTTAGGTTCCGTGCCTCTCTCTCTCTCTCTCCCTGGCGCTCTTCTTGGGGAACTGTTTTCCATAGCGACCGACACGCGTGGGTCGTACCATTTCACACACACGCGCGCCCCCGCTCACGCACACACACACACGCACGCGCGCGCGCACACACACCGTTTTGACTTTTATTCTTCTTCGACAGATTATTTTTCTTCTTACTTTTTTTTTTTTTTTTTTAATAAGCAACACATTCATTCAAACTTTCGAATCTCCCTCATGGAAAAGTATCATGGTAGTTTCACCAGCTATATATTGCCATTTTATAAATATACAATGATAGTACTGGGTACAAAAGATACAAAGTACTACTATAGCCTACTGAGTGTAGTGCTAATCAGATGTACAGAGTTGTAGTACAATGTACAGTGATACAGCCGGTATAAGTTACAGGAACTGTCATGGTCAAAGTTATGTATTGCCAATTGCCATGGTACCTTTGTAGTTTTGTACATAAATGGTGATATGTGATTTAGTAGCCTTCCATGGTCAATTATTTATACAATGGCAGATACCATTGGAAAACAAAACAAATACCATCAAACTACAATGATACTTTCTTGTAAGGGAAAGTCGGTCACTAATTTATCAATGAACCAACTCCAAAATGTGTCACTTTGACACTTAACCCCTAATTGCTCCTGATGAGCAGGTTGGCACCTTGCATGGTCACCTCCGCCATCGGTGTGTGAATGTGTGAGTGAATGGGTAAAACGTGAGGAACAAATTGTAAAGCGCTTTGGATAAAAGCTGCTATATAAATTCTCCTACACATCCCTTGTGGATTGTATTGTATTATATACGTAATTGTTTTTATATGTGTAAATAAACAAACAAACATCGCATCACATCCATCACATCACATCCATCACATAACATCACATCCATAACATCACATCAATCACATCACATACATAACATCACATCCATCACATCACATCCATCACATCCATCACATCACATCAATCACATCCATCACATCCAGCACATCCATCACATCACATCAATCACATCACATCCATCACATCAATCACATCACATCCATCACATCAATCACATCACATACATCACATCAATCACATCACATCCATCACATCACATCCATCACATCACATCACATCAATCACATCACATCAATCACATCCATCACATCAATCACATCACATCAATCACATCACATCCATCACATCACATCCATAACATCACATCCATCACATCCATCACATCACATCCATAACATCACATCACATCCATCACATCAATCACATCACATAACATCACATCCATCACATCACATCCATCACATCACATCAATCACATCACATAACATCACACCCATCACATCACATCAATCACATCAATCACATCACATAACATCACATCAAGCACATCACATAACATCACATCAATCACATCCATCACATCAATCACATCACATCCATCACATCACATACATAACATCACATTCCATCACATCACATCCATCACATCCATCACATCACATCCATCACATCAATCACATCACATCACATCCATCACATCCATCACATCACATCAATCACATCCATCACATCACATCCATCACATCACATCAATCACATCACATCCATCACATCACATCACATCAATCACATCACATCCATCACATCACATAACATCAATCACATCACATCCATGACATCACATCCATCACATCACATCCATCACATCCATCACATCAATCACATCACATCACATCACATCACATCCATCACATCACATAACATCACATCCATGACATCACATCACATCCATCACATCACATCCATCACACCACATCAATCACATCACATCCATCACATCCATCACATCCATCACATCACATCCATCACATCACACCACATCACATCAATCACATCACATCCATCACATCACATCCATCACATCACATCCATCACATCACATCACATCCATCACATCACATCAATCACATCACATCCATCACATCAATCACATCACATCCATCACATCACATCCATCACATCACATGCATCACATCACATCAATCACATCACATCAATCACATCACATCACATCCATCACATCACATCCATCACATCACATCACATCCATCACATCACATAACATCAATCACATCACATCCATCACATCACACCACATCACATCAATCATATCCATCACATCCATCACATCCATCACATCCATCACATCCATCACATCCATCACATCACATCCATCACATCACATCACAGCCATCACATTCCATCCATCACATCACATCCATCACATCCATCACATCACATCACATCCATCACATCGCATAACATCCATCACATCACATCACATCCATCACATCACATCACATCCATCACATCACATCACATCCATCACATCCATCACATCACATCCATCACATCACATCACATCCATCACATCCATCACATCACATCCATCACATCACATCACATTCATCACATTCCATCCATCACATCACATTCATCACATCCATCACATCACATCACATCCATCACATCACATCACGTCCATCACATCCATCACATCACATCCATCACATCACATCCATCACATCCATCACATCCATCACATAACATCAATCACATCACATCCATCACATCACATCAATCACATCACATCACATCCATCACATCACATCCATCACATCACATCCATCACATCCATCACATCCATCACATCCATCACATCCATCACATCACATCACATCAATCACATCACAGCAATCACATCACATCACATCCATCACATCCATCACATCACATCCATCACATCACATCACATAACATCAATCACATCACATCACATCCATCACATCACACCACATCACATCAATCATATCCATCACATCCATCACATCCATCACATCACATCAATCATATCCATCACATCCATCACATCACATCCATCACATCCATCACATCCATCACATCCATCACATCACATCCATCACATCACATCCATCACATCACATCACATCACATCCATCACATTCCATCCATCACATCACATCCATCACATCCATCACATCCATGATCCATCACATCCATCACATCACATCCATCACATCCATCACATCACATCGCATCACATCACATCCATCACATCCATCACATCACATCCATCACATCACATCACATAACATCAATCACATCACATCACATCCATCACATCACACCACATCACATCAATCATATCCATCACATCCATCACATCCATCACATCACATCAATCATATCCATCACATCCATCACATCACATCCATCACATCCATCACATCCATCACATCCATCACATCACATCCATCACATCACATCCATCACATCACATCACATCCATCACATTCCATCCATCACATCACATCCATCACATCCATCACATCCATGATCCATCACATCCATCACATCACATCCATCACATCCATCACATCACATCGCATCACATCACATCCATCACATCACATCCATCACATCAAATCACATCACATCCATCACATCACATCCATCACATCACATCACATTCATCACATTCCATCCATCACATCACATCCATCACATCCATCACATCACATCCATCACATCGCATCCATCACATCACATCCATCACATCACATCCATCACATCACATCCATCACATCCATCACATCACATCCATCACACCACATCACATCCATCACATCACATCACATCCATCACATCACATCACATCCATCACATCACATCCATCACATCACATCACATCCATTACATCACATCCATCACATCCATCACATCACATCCATCACATCCATCACATCACATCCCATCACATCACATCCATCACATTCCATCCATCACATCACATCCATCACATCACATCCATCACATTCCATCACATCCATCACATCACATCCATCACACCACATCACATCCATCACATTCCATCACATCCATCACATCACATCACAATGGATCACATCACACATTTAAGTAGTGTGCTCTGATTTCCATCTTAGGGAAACAGTTGTCTATCTGTAGACTTAAAGGACAGGTTCACTTTTTCCTATAACCTGTAGGTCATATTTAAACACTGTCTGGCATGATGTTGAGCAGTACAGCCAGGTCATCACTGATACCTTTAGTGTTGCGAAACCTAGCGCTGAGCTGTATCCTCTCGCCAGACTCCAATGCAATCCAATGGGGCCAAGTGCTTTAGCCTTCAAAAACCATGATACATGTCCTTTTGCAAAACAGGTTTTGTAGGCCAGTTACACATGTGACTGGGCAAGCAGCCCAGGCCTATGAAACTCATTATAATGTTTGATATGATGTATCGTTTCCAACCATTTCCCCAGTAAAACACACTGTATCTGATTATACTGTGAGATTCATATTTCTGAAAATTACATGTATCATGGTTTTTGAAGGCTAAAACACTTGCCTCATTGGATTGTATTGGAGCCTGGTGATAGAAAGCAGCACATTGCTAGGTTTCTCAATACTAAAGCGATCTGTGAAATGATGCCTTGTATCAGTCAGCGTCATGCCAGACAATGTCTAAATAGGGCCTGAGTTCCAAAAAAAGTGAGCGGATCCTTTAACTGTTCAAGATCATTGGAATATCATATGGATTTTCCCTTTTAAAAAGCTAAACTCATAAACCCATAACTTCAAGTTAAGTCAAGTGTTCCTTTATTAATCCCCTTGGGGATATTGAAGTGTCATACCAGCATGGGGGGGGGGGGGGGTGTACAGGTAAGTACATAGGTAATAGAACATAGAACAAAGTGTGCAGGTAATAATGACAATAGTAGTAGTAGTGAACAGTAGTGGGTGGCAGGATTCAACCAGACAGTAGTAATAGTGATGATGGTATACATGGTCCAAACCGTGCACCAGAGTCTGTGCAGTGTTTATTAATAAGAGTCACGTAGTCCTAACAGTTCTCAAGTTCACCAGCCGTTAGTTCTCCAGCAATTGGCACTAAATTGGCATAATGTTCATATTTCCTTTTTTAAACAATTGGTTACCAGGGTAAAGTTGGTTTGATATTGAATATTCACGTATTTGATTTCTCTCTGCAATACCTCTGCCCCTTTGTATATAGGGAAGTCAACATCTTTATTTTCATACTAGGGTAGGGTGGACAACAATAAGCTAACTTTTTTTTTCTTTTTTTTTATCCACTTTTTCTCCTTATTTTTCTCCCATCCCAATTTCGTGTATCCAATTCTCCCCTCCCCTGTCTTGAACGTTGCTCGACTATGCCCCCCACTGGTCGGTTGTAGAGAGGATAGAAGCCTTGCATCACGTGTCCCCTCCGGCACACGAGGAGGCAGCCTGTCACATCTTTTCGCCTGCCAGCGCGGACTCTCATTGGCGAGGTGTAAAGCATGGGAGGCTCACACTACCCTCGCCACTTTCTGTCTCTGCTGTGCAGGCGTCTCCCAACCGACCTGTAGGGGTCGCTGTCCACAACGTCCAATCCCCACCCATCGACTTCCACCCACTGACTCTGCCAAATGAGCCCGTACGACGGCCGGCCCAAGCCGAAGGCAATGCTGAGACTGGGATTCGATACCGGAGTCTCTTGCATTGGTGACGAGCGCAATCTCCGCTACGCCACCCAGCCGCCTGCAGCTAACTTTTCTTTTGTATTTTATCACCTTTTTTAATTATCATTGAAATTCAACAATGTTAACAATGAAGACTTAGAGTTCCAAAACCAATGCTGGTTTAATTCTAGAGATGAAATGATGTAGATGAAAAAATAGCAACCCCTATTGCTATCTTTATCTCTTTTTCATCTACATCATTTCATTGAGCTGTAATTAACACATAATATAGTATCATCTGATGACATCACAGGAGGAGATATTCAAACGTATTAACTCTCAATAACTGTCAAACTAAATGAATGTGTGCAAAACAGTTTAGAGCCTTGGGATATGTGTGAGATTATGCAATGGACAAAATAAATCAACATTGTTGATTTGAAAGTTAAAGTGCCCCTTTAACTAACAATAAATTGATAATGATTTGATCTGTTTACTAATGAAGAGCACATGCTATAATTGATGCCATTATTAGATTATGTAATAAAAATGAATGAATGTATCCTTTATATACTATATCATAGCTGATGAGAAATTATAATAATGACTTTATGATTAAGATGCTATATATAACATACAGCCACTAGAGCAACAGCATGTCATTTATCCAATGAGGTGCATTCCACATGGGAAATGGGATGTAGGAAGGGGATACATGCCTGCAACATGTAAACAACAACATTCATTAAATTATAACTTCATTAATCAATCATTTTTGGTGGGGGGGGGGGGGGAATCAATACTCCACACCTTTCTAAAAGATCTGTAGATGTAGTATTCAAAACAACTGATTACGTTACATAAAAATGTTATCTAGGCCTATTTTTAACGCTTTTGTTAATACACACATTTACATATAAGGTATTAGTTAAAGATCACCTAACTACCTTTAAACCTTTAACAAATGGTTACATCAAACAAATCTATACAGATAGATGCAACCTATATTTTATAATACTTTGTTAATAGTTAATAATTTGTTTGTAAAGCATCTATAAACATTATCTGGATGGTTATTGTAAAGTTGCTACTGATGTTTATAATGCTTTGCAAATTATTAATAAGTACTGTGTAGTGCATATATAAAAATAATTTGGATGGCCATTATAAAGTTGTAATGTTCATAAAACTTTAAAATAGCTTAATAAATGGGTTATAAAACATATAAATATTATTTGTATGGCTATTATAAAGTTGCAACTGATGTGATAATACTTTGACAATGAATGCTTTGTAAAGCATACATAAATATTATTTGAGTGGCTGTTAAAAAAGCCTTCATTAACCACAGACTGACAGGAATGTAGAATCTCCATTTTCCCCACAGAGACAATACTTAGAAAACAAAAGTCCATATTTTGGCAAAGGCTGAGACCCTGCAGACTTATGAGGCCTAAAAAAACAAGAATGAATATGAATTAATGAAAGAAAGGATATTTTATTTTGGTGTCATACCATAATTTATGTTTTTTTCTCCATATGGCATTTTATAGGCCTACACCTATTGAAATGAATCATTCCATTAATTTTACCATACACGGCAAAGGTTGGGGGTTCCATTCACAGTTGTAGCTCAATAGGTAGAGCAAGGCACTAACGCTGCCAGGGTTGGGGGTTTCATTACCTGTGTAGCTCAATGGGTAGATAAAGGCACTAACACAGCAAGGGCTGTTGGTTCAATTCCATGACTTTTTGAGGTCTTCACTCGACTACAGGCAGCGCTATACAGTTTTTAAATGGGTACAAGTTGCTAAATTAGTACAGGTACATAGTGCTTACCAGTACTTACACAAAGTATTAAACTTGCTGATGAATACAATCTTCAAAGCGGAACTTTGTCCAGGAAGAGATACTGAATTCCAGAGGTGGGTGAAAGTTATAGTATCTGCAAGACAGGTTTTCTATAGTCAGCTATAAGAATCCTTGCCAAGGATTTAATTAGCACACCAGCCATCAGGAAGTTATGGGGGAAAAAATAATTATTGTCTGTCAAGAATACCTTTTCAAATTAAAACAATACCCTATATCAGCAAGCTACGCCAATATTTTGTAAAATATAAAAAAGTGAAAAGATGTTGTAAGTTAAACTACCCTTCACAATGAGAGACAGAATAAAACACTCCACATGCACAATGATAGACAGTTGAATAAATCACTCCACACGTGGAAGCATGCACAATGAGAGACAGTAGAATAAAACACTCCACATGCACAATGAGAGACAGTAGAATAAAACACATGTGGAAGCATGCACAATGAGAGACAGTAGAATAAAACACTCCACACGTGGAAGCATGCACAATGAGAGACAGTAGAATAAAACACATGTGGAAGCATGCACAATGAGAGACAGTAGAATAAAACACTCCACGCGTGGAAGCATGCACAATGAGAGACAGTAGGATAAAACACACGTGGAAGCATGCACAATGAGAGACAGTAGGATAAAACACACGTGGAAGCATGCACAATGAGAGACAGTAGAATAAAACACACGTGGAAGCATGCACAATGAGAGACAGTAGAATAAAACACACGTGGAAGCATGCACAATGAGAGACAGTAGAATAAAACACACATGGAAGCATGCACAATGAGATACAGTAGAATAACACACACATGGAAGCATGCACAATGAGAGACAGTAGAATAAAACACACATGGAAGCATGCACAATGAGAGACAGTAGAATAAAACACACATGGAAGCATGCACAATGAGAGACAGGATGCTTGCTTACTCATATATTCCACAATGTGTTTTCAAGCTAGCACAATGGCTAGTCTACACACTGGCGTCTTCCTCAGGGATGATTGCGAGGAAGACTGTCAACACTCTATGTCTCGATCAGAGGTATATAAA
Source organism: Notolepis coatsorum (assembly GCF_963971535.1). Lineage (NCBI taxonomy): Eukaryota > Metazoa > Chordata > Actinopteri > Aulopiformes > Paralepididae > Notolepis > Notolepis coatsorum. The sequence continues at coordinate 300,122,488 of NC_140165.1, forward strand.
AAATTGTTTTTGCCAAAATGGTGCCAAAATGCAGTGTAGGCCATGATATTAACCTAGATCAGGGATATTTGAATAACAATTCAGTAGCTATTGTGTGGCTAGCTTTCCAGATTGCCCACAACTCACAACTCAGCAGCTGGGCTATTCTGCAGCACTACCTAATTTGCATGAAAGCACACTCTACCCATTGAGCTACACTGTGAATGGAACCCCCAACCCTTGCCGTGTTAGTAAGTATGATCTTAGGGCTTACCATAGCACAGAGTCTGCCTTGTTGAAAGTGTCCAATGACTTGCTCCTCACTGTCGACTCTGGTGACCGCGCCGTCCTGATTCTTTTGGACCTCAGCGCAGCGTTCGATACAGTGGATCATGACATTTTAATTGATTGTCTCCACAGTATGGGGTTGGTGTTCGTTGCACTGTCTTGATCTGGTTCTCATCCTATCTCAGCAATAGAGGTTTCTCTGTCAATGCACACAACTGTTCCTCCCTCCCAGCTAGTCTCTGCGGGGTCTCCCAGGGTTCCATCCTAGATCCCATTATGTTATCTATTTACATGCTTCCCCTTGGTGAAATCATTCAAAAGTCCATTTCCTTCCACTGTTATGCAGATGACACACAGGTTTATCTCCCCCCGAAACCAAGCGAGCGGTGCAATCTCAACAGTCGATCGACTGCCTTGAGGACATCAAGTATTGGAATGGCACAAAACCTCCTGCAGCTGAATGAAAGCAAGTCTGAAGTTGTCCTATTTGCCCCCCTCCCCTGACTCCATCAAATTGATTACCAACAGCCTAGGCAACCTGTCCACCCTTGTTAAACCCTATGTCACCCTGGTGTGATATTTGACTCTGCATTTAAGTTTGACAAGCAGGTCAGTGCAGTAGTAAAAGCCAGCTTCTTCCAGCTTGCCAAAATCAAGTCTTTTCTCTCATGCCTTTAAAGCCCTAAATGGGCATACCTCTTCTTATATTACAGACCTCTTAACCCCCTATTCTACCTCCAGGTCCCTAAGGTCATCTGACTTGGGGCTCCTAGCTAAACCTAAGCTCAGGGATTGACCACACCTTTGCTGTTGCAGCCCCGAGACTGTGGAACAGCATCCCCCTCTCTGTCAGATCTGCCCACTCTGTTGATTCGTTCAAGTCCAGGCTGAAAACATACATTCTTTAGCGTTTGGATCCCCCTAGTGTAGTTGTGATTTGTGATTTGTGTCTACATGTATGTCTGATTTGTTAATTTGTTACTAAGCACTGCTGTGTGTTTTAGTCTTGTTTTTTTGTGATTTTACCTGCTCTGGTCTGTGCAGCACTTTGGTCAACGTGGGTTGTTTTTAAATGTGCTTCATAAATAAATTTGACTTGACTTGATAAAATTAACGACTTAGGTTGTAGGCCTATAACATGTCACATGATAGAAAACAAATCAAATAGTATGACCAAAATTAAATATCCTTTATTTCATTAATTCATATTCATTCATTTTATAAGACTTTACCCAAACATGGACTTTCATTTAGTCTAAGAATGGAGATCATACATAATCATTCCTGTCACAGTCTGTGGTTAATGAAGGCTTTAAAAAATATTTATGTATGCTTTACAAAGCATTTATTATCAATTCAAAAAGTATTATAAACATCAGTTACAACTTTATAATAGTCATACAAATTGTAACTGCAAAGTTTCATGTTCCAATGTCCCGTTTTACCTTGCACGTTACTTCACAGGTAGGGTATGGGAGTGATCGTACGCAGTAGACAGCAACAAACACAGGACATTGGAACATGAACATTTGCCGTTACATTTAAGTAAGAACGGTGTGGCTCCTCAGTTCACTACCTGTGTCCTCCCTAATCACTGCACCTCAGTGCAGCACCTGTGACCCTTTAAATACATGACCAGTGCTGTCAAATCTAAAGCCCGCCACCAGGTGTCTAATAATAATATTACAAAGAATAAATAATATGCCACCATCATAATTGCTCCTACACAAATAATTGTTATATATGCTTCATAAACCATTTATTAAGCAATTGCAACTTTATAATGGCTATCCAAATGTTTATAGATGCACTATACATTATTTATTAATAATTGACAAAGCATTATAAACATAAAAAGGTGATTAAATATTAAAATAATTATAATTAAAAGGTTGCTGATTGTTGTCCACCCTATCCTGAGTATGTAAATACAATATTTGCATGCAAAGGGATGTATTGAAGATATAAATTGAATATGTGGCGGCCAGGTAGCGCAGCGGACTAAGCGTCTGTCTACCACCACAGAGCCAGTGGGATAGAATCCGGCTGTGGTGCCTCCGGCTTGGCCGACCGTCCATACTAACACAATTGGCAGTGTTAGCGGGTGGGAAGCCGGCGTGGGTGGGTCCTGGTCGTTGTAAACACAGCAAGGGAAGGATCTGGGAGAGGTAGTGTGACCTTCCACACGTTACACTCTCCCAGTGAGAATCCGTGCTGCCAGGTGAAAAGAAGTGGTGGGCTGGCTACACATGTGTCGGAGGAAGCATGTGATAGTCTCCGCCCTCCCAGACCGACAGTAGGGGGTAGAGTGCGCAACGACCAGGAAGGGGAGTGGGAATTGGCATAATGACTAACATTGAGATGGGAGAAAAACGGAAAAAGAAGGGGGGGGGATATAATAATAATAATAAAATAAAATAAATCGAATATGTGAAAATGGGAATATCCAATATCAAATCAACTTTACCCCGATCAAACAGTTGCCTAATTTATGTTCTGTTGTTACAGGTTATGCATGACTTCATCTGTCTTATGCTATTACTATATTACTGTTCACTATTCTCATATTACAGGCTACTCTTATTCTTGGTCGTACAGACTTTAAAATGGTATAATATTAAACATTTGAGGCTATGAAGACTAGATGATGACTAGAATTATACTACAATTAAACCTAGCTTCATTCTTTTTAAGTTTGAGACATTACAATTATATGATATGTATAATATACTTCATATTATTATTCATTCATTCATTCATTCATTCATTCATTCATTCATTCATTCATTCATTCATTCATTCATTCTAAACTCTGACGAGAATAAGATCTCCATCCTTATCCTGTTAGATCTCAGTGCAGCATTTGATACAATCGATCACGATATTCTAATCGATCGTCTTGAAAACCATGTCGGTTTCTCAGACCATGTGCTAGGCTGGTTTAAAACATACATCAGAGGGAGGAAATTCTATGTTAAACTAGGAGATCACATGTCTGATATATACGACAACAACTATGGAGTTGCACAAGGGAGTTGCTTAGGTCCTTTACTCTTCTCCCTTTACATGTTACCGCTGGGTGATATCATCAGAGAACATAATGTAGATTTCCATAGCTATGCGGATGATACACAACTGTACATATCTGCTGAACCAAATGATACAGCGATTAGCTCCATTACAGACTGCTTACTGGCAATAAATAAATGGATGAGTAAGAACTTCCTGAAACTAAACGAGAACAAAACTGAAATTCTAATTATCGGCTCCAAAACTAAAAAAGAAACATTAATAAAGAACCTGGGGGGACTAACCCCTTGGATCAAATCTGAGGTCACTAGTCTTGGGGTTGTCATAGATTCAGAACTGAACTTCAATTCTCATATTAGCAAAGTGACGAAAACATCGTTCTTCCATCTCAGAAATATAGCAAAAGTACGACCATTTATTAATCAGAACGATGCTGAGAAGCTAATTCATGCATTCATATCTAGCCGGCTAGACTACTGTAATGCACTTTTCACAGGTCTCCCTAAGAAAACCACAGAGAGGCTTCAGCTAATCCAAAACTCTGCAGCCCGACTGCTAACTAGAACCAAAAGGAGAGAGCACATTAGTCCAGTCTTAGCCGCTTTACACTGGCTTCCTGTAACATTTAGAATTGACTTTAAGGTCCTTCTCCTTACATACAAAGCTCTAAATGGACAGGGACCTAGCTACATCGCCAACACTCTAATAAATTACACACCAGCAAGAACACTGCGATCATCAGCTGCTGGACTACTAGAGGCTCCCAGAAGCAGTCAAAAGAGGATCGGTAATGCAGCCTTTATCAACTATGCCCCAAAACTATGGAACAAACTACCCCAAAACATCAGGGAAGCCAACTCGCTAGACATCTTTAAAAGACAGCTTAAAACCTATCTCTTTGCTCAGGCATTTCACTGATAGATATCTGCTACCACCTAGTGGCAAGAGGAAACATCAGGGATATCCTGACACAACTTGTATTTATTCTTGCCCTGCCTACTCTTTTACACTGCCTATCAAATTCATGTGTCGGCTATTGCACTTTTTACTTCTTACTGATGACTATTTTTAAACTGAATCATTTTAAACTATTCTTATTATTCGCTATGCTCGCTCATGCCTGTTTTTTTTTTTTTTTTTTTTTTTTTTTATGTCCGTCGGTTAGTGAACCAGGTTAACTGTGTCCTGGCTGTAGCATTGTAGAACCAGGTTAACTGTGTCCTGGCTGTAGTAGAACCAGGTTAACTGTGTCCTGGCTGTTGTAGAACCAGGTTAACTGTGTCCTGGCTGTAGTAGTAGAACCAGGTTAACTGTGTCCTGGCTGTAGCATTGTAGAACCAGGTTAACTGTGTCCTGGCTGTAGTAGAACCAGGTTAACTGTGTCCTGGCTGTTGTAGAACCAGGTTAACTGTGTCCTGGCTGTAGTAGAACCAGGTTAACTGTGTCCTGGCTGTAGCAGTTTGGTTTGTTAGAACAGACTGTAATCTTATGCTTATGGCAGATCAATCAGCATGGATTGTCTGTAAACTTTAATACATGGCAGTTTGGTTTGTTAGAACAGACTGTAATCTTCACTTGCTTATGGCAGATCAATCAGCATGGATTGTCTGTAAACTTTCACTTGCTTATGGCAGATCAATCAGCATGGATTGTCTGTAAACTTTATGCATTGTTGTCATAAAGTGCACCTCGTCCATTTATGCCTTGCACTATATAGCATTGTATATTAGTACACTGCACAGTATTGTATATTGTATGGTAACTACGTCTACGAACATTGTACACATGTCTAAACTGAACACTGTGACCTCTTTTTTTACTTCTAATTTTTACTATGTTTTTATTTCATACTTATCTTGTCATGCACAGTCTCTGGAGCGCAACAGTAAGAAGCATTTTGTACAAAAGTATTCTGTACTTCTGTATGACAACTATTAAAGAAACTTGAACTTGAACTCACTTGCCATATCTTGCTATGCTCGCTCATGCCTGTATTTTTTATGTCCGTTCTATTTTATAATTTTTATTTTATTTTATTTTATTTTTATTTTACTATTTTTAAACTGAATCATTTTAAACTATTTTTACTATTTGTGTTACTGAAAACTGTAAGCGGAGAGCCTATTGGGATGCTAGATCCTAATGTGAAACACTGTGATTCTACCTGTCTATCTTTTTATGCTCGCTTATGCCTGTATTTTTTACTGTTGTGAAGCACTTTGAACTGCAACCTCTGTATGAAAAGTGCTATACAAATAAAGTTATTATTATTCATTCATTCAATCTTCAAGCCAATTTTTTGCTGCAGTTTGCTGGCAAGATTTTCTATATGGTATTTAGAATTTCTCATCAAGCCAAATGCCAAGATATTTGTATTCTGTCAGACCCATTCACAGTCGATAATATGCAAATTATTGTAAACAATATCTCTAGAGAACATGATGATTTAAATTTTTTTGCATTTAGTACAAATTTAAGATGAATAAGATTAATATATTTCACCTTTCACAACCCGGACCTGGCCAAAGCCGGCTGGGACTGTGTCATCATGATTTAGCTTGTGTACCGTTGGTGGTATACATTTTGAAAGGTGGCCTGGCAAACGGAGAGCTTAGTTCAAGTTTCAAGTTTCAAGTTTCTTTATTAGTTGTCATACAGAAGTACAGAATACTTTTATACAAAATGTTTCTTTCTGTTACGCTCCAGAGACTGTGCTAGACAAAAGGATAAGTATAAAATAAAATAAGTATAGCAAGTATAAAATAGAAATCATGTACATAGACACAAGTGTTCAGTATGTACATATGTACAATGTTCAATGCAGAGTAGAAGTAACTGAGTTACCATACAATATACTATACAATATACTAATTACAATATACTAAATAGCAAAGCAGAAATGGGATGAGGTACAATTTAGGTACAATTTACAGTAAGGTGTAATGAGGTATGGGTTGTAGTGCAAATTATTTGCCAATAAATATAAAGTGTGTTTAGGTGTTCTAAAGTGTGTAGAGTTGGTGCTGCAGTGAGTTTGCGTGACCGCAGCAGTTCAAAGAGGCAGTTGTTTGGGTGGCTGGAGTCTTTGATAATTCTCTTAGCCTTACCCATGCACCGCTTGTTGTAAATGTTCTGGAGAGTGGGAAGCCCCCCTCCAATTGTGCGTTCGGCTGAACGGGCCACTCTCTGTAGTCTGCTGCGGTCTTGTGCAGTGCTATTCCCAAACCAGGAGGTGATATTGCCAGTCAGGATGCTCTCTATTGTGCATGAGTAGAAGTTCTTAAGGATCTTCTGACTGACTTGGAACTTCCTTAGGCGCCTGAGGAAGTAGATGGGGGGGACAGGAACCCAACCATATACCATACCACACCAGACCATGGCTAGCCCCAGCCAGGCTGAACATAGCTAATGGAGACTAGGCATAATAGCATGTGTATGTGTAGCCCTTTGCAAAAGGGCAATGGGCCCTCTCTAAAGGGTTTGGGCTTTTGTTTTGGGATCTATGACACATGCTTAGGAAAAAGAAAAGCAATGACCCTGTACTGTTGTCAGAGGTTGAGCATTTGAAAAGAAGGAAAAAAGCAAAGCTCCCCATAATTAAGAGAAAGTAAAAGGTATAGGGTGCTGGTTGTCATGGATCTGGGCTTTCTTTTTTCTAAGCAGGAAATTACACCGTGTGTCATGGATGGTAAATGGTTAATGGACTGCATTTATATAGTGCTTCTATCCAAAGTGCTTTACAACTTGTGCCTCGCATTAACCCATTCACACACCGATGGCGGAGGCGACCAATGACATGCAGGGGTGCCAACCTGCTCATCGGGAACAGTTAAGGGGTTAAGTGTCTTGCTCACGGACACTTCGGCATCGAACTGGGAACCTTCCGATTACCAGACAACCGCTCTGCCTCCTGAGCCACTGTTGCACAGATCCCAAAACAAAAGACCAAAACTTTTAGAGTGGGTCTAGACTTAGTGCACCTGAAGGGCATCTCCTCGGTCTGTTCCCCTCTTACCTATCATCCCTCATGGTGCAGAAACAGAGTCGTTTTGGATCTTTTAACTCTCTCTGTACCATTTGCCCGCACAGAACTCGGAAAAACAGCCTTTTCCTATTCTGCTCCATCTACGTGGAACTTATTGCAAAAGGAACTGAGGCTCCCGAACCTAATTCCCATTGGGGATTTTAAACTTCTCATATGCAACATTGAGAGGGCATCCATGTTCTTGTTCTTGCTCTTAATGAAATGTATCTAGATTTTTGGCCTCTCTTAGATTTTTTGTTGAGTTACTTGTCTTGTATTTGTCTGGAACTTGTTTTATGTATTTGTTGTGTTTGTTTGGTGGATCAGGTCGCTCTTGTATTTTATTTTATTTTATTTTATTGGACAAGATACAAAAAAATAAAAATACAAGATTCCAGAAAACATCAAGGATGCTACACAAAAAAGTCAAGACTTATTTCCATTGTGGTCCTTGGTCTCAGACAGACAAGCAATACAAAACATGACCACAAATAACAATTTGACAAACTACATAGACATGTACAGTTTGAGACTGTACAATCTTGTAAATGAGACTGTGTCTCAATGAGATTTTTACCTGTATAAATAAAGGTTTGAGATGAAATGAAATTGGGAGGAGGTATAGGGTAATTGGTTCAAGAAAACCTTAGGCCGCAAGTCTTCACTCAATGCTGCTGTTCCAATTATGTATTATGATGTGATGTCAGGTTTTGTGTGTGTGTGTGTGTGTGTGTGTGTGTGTGTGTGTGTGTGTGTGTGTGTGTGTGTGTGTGTGTGTGTGTGTGTGTGTGTGTGTGTGTGTGTGTGTGTGTGTGTGTGTGTGTGTGTGTGTGTGTGTGTGTGCGCGTGCACGTGCACATGTGCCTGGCCTGGTGTGTATCAGAGTCAGAGCCAATAGGCATGCCGCCTGGTGGAGATCTGCACTCATCCACTGGGGAACAAACTGTGCAGGTTCCCCCATCTCCCGCAAAATATAACCCGGCAGTCCCACGACCATAGTGTGATTAAAGCATGGCCCCTCCTCACTATTATATCCCTCCTTTAACCCCCCCTTGATTTATTTATATCCTCAAAAGAAGGATAAACCCCCCCAGGTGAAAGCAGTGCCCTTTTCACCAATCAATCACCCCTCCTGGACCATTTTGCGTGTTATGGTAATGTTCCCCAGTGTAAGGGAGAGAGAGTCCCATGAGAATGTATTAATCGAGGACTATGAATCTAATCGTTTGGGTTCTATGAAACAATGGGCTTATTAGTGATAATGGCCTCAGAGTTTCAGCTGAAATATTTTCACATTAAGCTTATTTTATAACTTTGGCCTAACCTGGGCCATGTCAATGGGGAAATCTGGCTGTAAATTCCTTTCGTAATACAGAAGTCCTCTAGTAGTAGAACCAGAAGGGTTTATGGGTGTTTGGCTGCATGTGACCTTTGTATAATTGTGGTCGTCTCACTGAGAGTTTGGCGAAAACATTTAGTCTGAATGTGTGATTACAATTCCTCCCTGGCAGGCGATGCTGCTGCATTGGCACCACCTCTCCTGTGTGTGACCAGTGGGGGTGAACATCCACACACAGGGCTGTCTGGGAGCGATTGGTTTTACAGTCTGTGAAAACAGCCTTTGTTAAACAGCATTCCTCACCAGTCACATTGGTGAGACCCCGTACACCTAAACCCCCCCACCTCTGCTCCGTAGCCCCCCCCCACACACACACACACGCACACACACACACACCCCACACTGCACCATCCCCTGCCAAGGCTTGGCCATCTAAAGCAGAGAGAGGTCACCTCACTGCTGACGTTACACGCTAGTGTTGCCCATAATGATCTCCCTCTGAAATGACCCCACTGCAACACAACATGACCTTTAGAGGACACATGCGAAGACAATTAAGCTAGCGTGCCTTTTTTTTTTACCTACTGTATAGATGCTGCATATTCAGCTCAGAAATCGCTCCTGCATTCTGTCTTGTTTGGATTTGAACAGGTTTGGCAAGGGATTTGCAGTAAGGTATAATGTAGGCCATGAGAATGCGGGAAATCCATCCTCCTGAAGTATTTCAAATCAAATCAAATCAAATTTATTTGTAAGGCCCGACAACACACGTTAATGTCCCCATGGGCCGGACACGTGTTCTTTAAACAAGTCAAGAAGAAACATCACATGCAATAGGTCAAGAACAAAACACCATAAAGTCCAAAAAAAATTAAAATAAATGCAAAATAAATGCAACACTCCCAGACATACCCCACGCGAAGGTAAGGAAAAACTCACTAAAACCTAGCAATAGAAAAAAATGCACCACAGGCAATGTGGAGGAGAGAAACCTTAGAAGGGCCATTCAAGGGGGGGATCTCCCTTCTAAAGGTGCTCCCATAGTCGAGCGGACTGTACACGGACTGGACTCTGCGGAGGTCCACTGGACTCTTTGAGCTTTCATAGTCGAGCGGATCTCCGCGGACCAATTTCCTACATGTCTCGCAACTGAACATTTTGAAAGATTAAAGATAGAGCTGATAGCGGATCTATTTGAGGCAAAGGGGCGGCGCAGAGAGGGTCGCATCCTCCCGGTCATCATCACGGGACGTCCAACACTCCGGTCATCACTCCGAGACAGCCACTCACAGGGAGACAGGGAGACGGGACAGGCGTTAGACAGTTTGCGTGATTGTGATGGGCGGACATAGCAATACAAGTGGTAAGCATATATGTGAATAGAATAGACATATATGTAGTGAGCATATTATGTGAATAGAATATAAGTACTTAACCCAGCAATGAACTCCACGTCTGAACCACGTTGACAGACCATTGATTGATTGAATGATTGAACATTTTATTAACAGATTGCAGAATGGGCTCAATTAAGGGGATGCAGACCAGAGAAAGACTTTCGTCTTGTTTACATCAGGGTCCCAGACAGAAGACGGTAAAAAGCTGATCCATGGCCTCGGTGGTGCACGACACGTAGAACAGTCACTGCAATCTTGGCTATATGCTATACATATGAAAGGAAATAGGGGTGGCTACGTGGCGTAGTGGGCAAGGCACTAGCCACGAAATCTGGAGACGCTGGGCTTGCCTGTTCGAGCCCAGCGCTCCACATTTGCTTTCAGTTTAGCTGGTCGTCCGTACTAATACACATTGGCCGTATTAGGGGGTGGGAAACTGATGGGTGGGGATCGGGCGTTGTGGACAGCGACTCCCACAGGTCGGTTGGTGCGCCTGCGCAGTAGAATCAGGAAGTGTCGGGGGCAGCGTGAGCCTCCCACGCGTTACTCCTCGCCACTGAGAGATCGAGCTGCGCAGGTGAAAAGATGCGACTGCTGTTACCTCAAGTACCGGAGGGGACTTGTGCTATGTATGACTTAGTCCACATTGCAGCCGGCTTGTGGGAGGCAAGAAACAGCGTTCGTGACAGGGGAGGGTTGAATTGGATGATACGAAATTGGGATGGGAGAAAATATAGAAAATGGGAGAAAAAGTGGATAAAAAAAAACATATGAAAGCAAATAGAAAGTGAAATTAATTTGTTAGTATAACATAAGCAAGTAATCAAATTTTAAACTGCAAACTGGTTAAGCCACCAGAATACCACAGTTATGGCTGGGTATCCACTGAATCACATTGATCAGGGTCCCCGTGTAACGGGGAAGCCCGTGGGTATGTCCACAGTCACGGAAACAGGTGTGTTGACGAGTGACTGTGGCAGTGCGGGCTGGTAAATTAAACTCACTTCCCCATAACAGGGTTAACAGACGCATAGGTACGGTAGTTAGGAGTGAATTAACTTCTTAGTGCAGCGGCCTGTGTCGTCGCCCGCGGACGCGGGAGCCCCCTGTTCGACTCCCCCTCGGGACATTCTCATTTAACATCAAACACAACGCAGACCAGTATGATCCGTCACACCCGCGGGGTCTTAAAATAATCATCAGGTCATAATCAGAATGTTAGGCCTTAAAAGTCTTAAATAGGTCTTAAAAACATATTGGATTAGGGAGTTACTTCTAGGTTGTGATAACTTCTCTGTGTCTTGTTTAATTGTGTTTGGGGGAATGTCCGGGCTGCAAAGTAAGCAGTATGGTTAATAGCCATCAGTTCCCCTCCAACAATTCATATGGAATTACTTCTTTCATAGTAATTTTCCTGCAGACTTTTTCCCCCCCAGTATGGCTGTGAGACGGGTATTAAATTCTATTCAAAGTGGTCTTAAAAAGGTCTTAAAAAGTCTTAAATTTAACTGGTTGAAACCTGCAGGAAATCACTCAGTATCAAAACAGTTTGAGGAAAAACTATATAAAATGTAAATTATTTCATTTTAGGAGCCAATCACAACATGACTTGCTTGTCAAACATTTGACTAAAGAAAACAAAACAGAATTAAGCGATAAGGTTTTAATTTACACGAGTATTGTAAAAGGTATCGTTGTAGAATCTGTACTGAATGCAAGTATCAATATCGAATCACGTTTGAACGTTACCCATAACCTGAGATCAGTTAGGTAATACATGTATATGCTGACATGCTCTCTCTGGTCCGAGCTGTCAGAGATGGTGTGTTCAAAAGCTCAAAATAGAGCTCAGGATTCCTATTAGCATCTAATTAGACCCGTAGCTTCAACGCCAATGGACATGGGTCTAATGACATAGCAATTCTGGTGCTAAGAGCTAATCCACTCTGTGTTCTATTATAAACTTCAACAGCCAAGGGTTTCAGTGCTCCCTGGATCTGAAGATGGAATTCCCATGAACACAAACAAGCAACAAGACCAATACGCTTTGTTGTAATGGATTTATATCGCCATCTGCTGGATTGTACACAATAAAGAACATGAGGGACGTCAGGGGCCGGGGGTTGTTGGTCCAATATCTTCAGCAGGGTGATTTGGTTTCCCTGTCTGACTCTGCAACTTCAAATCATTCCCATGAGATGATATAACATATTCATTTTATTTACCATGTTCACCCAAAGCCGTTGGCTGCATGAGGACACAGTTATTTCTTGCAGATGTTTTTTTTACATACTCCACTTCATGCATGAAAACAATTGGCACAAGATTTTTTTTTATAGCTATATATATTATTCACATAATATTCAGATTTCATGGAAGGAGCTGTACAGAATTCTGAGGTATACCATCACGGATCGATGCAAAGGTATATATTTTTTACTATAGGCCTACCGTTGACCATTATATATTCATATTGGGGAGAAAAATACAGGTGAATCCAAAAAAACAATTGAGTATTAAAAAAAGGAAATAAAATAGATAACGTTGAATGAAATAGCTCCATGGCAAAAAAAAACATCACATTGAAAACTAAATACTGTCAAATACCATTATACCGTCAAAACAAAGGAAGATATTGTGATTGTCAACTAGTCTCAACTAGGCACTGGTGCCACTTTTTCACTGTTGATACCAGTGGACCTATCTCAAACCCTCTTTTCCTGATCCTCTAATCACAACTGTTGCTTTGAAATAGATCAATTCAGAGTACTAAACGATTTTCTCTACTAAACTCAGCCCGATACCAAGTACTGATCCGATTTGTCGCTTTTACTGAACAGTTTACTAAACTTTGCTTAGAGTTTGGGGTCATTGGACAAAGGTTATTTGAATATAGAACCATCTTATCCATGATTAGATAGATCTAACATGTGTGTTAAAAAGTCACTTTGCTTGGATTTCCAGCATGTTACACATTTCATGCTATTGGATTTTAGTATCGGGGGAAATTCTCAGATTCTGATGACCCTATTTTAGTCTGGTATCGGACCGATACCCAGTGCCGATATCGGTTGCATCCCTACAAGTCTCAACCTCAACCCAACGACATCCTTGTCCTTGTTTTCTGTTCCGTCAGAGCGTGTGACACTGTGAATTAAGTGTCGACAGACAGGGAGGGGAGGACGAGACAGGAGCCTTAAGGGACGAGGACATGGATGATTAGCAGGGAGGACAAGGTGTTGAAAAGATATTCCAAGTTCCGAGGACGAGAACCATAAGAGGAAATTTAAGCATCAGTATGTAGGATGACTTTAAAGCAGATGTGTATTTCAGTATGTGGTGTAAAACTGTGGAATTCTCTACAGAATGATTTAAAGAGTTGTACAAATAACGTTCAGTTCAATAAAATGTTGAGGGGTAATAGTTTTCCCTATGACTATTCTTTTCCTTTTTTTCTCATGTTATTGTAAGTATTGCTCATATGTGCAACTGAATTGATTGATTGATTGAAAACTTTATTAACAGATTGCAGAATGGGTACAGTACAGTACAGCTCAATACATACAATTGTTAAGGGGATGCAGACCAGAGAAAGACTTTCGTCTTTCTGACAGACCATTTATTTCTATTGTTCTATTGTTGAGTAAAAGAGTGGGCATGGTAATAGTAAAATACATAAATATAGGCAATAAAACTATAGAAAAGATTTTTTTAAATAAACAATTGTAAACAATATAATTAATGAATATAAGAATATGAGCAAGTAAGCAGTGTAATCAAAGGTGATAGGTGAAGATGGGGGCCTGTATGCCCTATCAGTTATATTGTACGTTACAATAAATATGGGCAATAAACACTTAGAATCTGAATATATACTATGTAAAGTATACAGTATACACAGGTGCAGTATGCATAAGGTACCCTAACTGGTATGATATGCATACAGTATGTATAACTACACATCTGTGTACCAGACTACCAGAAAATTAATACATCTAATACAATGGTGGGGGGGGGGCACCTCACTTTTACTCATCAATAAATAGCTGGTGTCACTGGGTTTTAAACAGATTACAAAGGGACAAAACAACTGTCTAATTGTGTAGGTAGGATTTTAACCAAGACCAAGAGGAAGATCCTTGTGGATTGAAACAATGTCTACTAAAGAAAAGTTCTAATCGCCAGCAGAATGTGGGATCCCCTCTCACATCGTAAGCAGGGTGTTTCCCACACTGGTCTCTCTCTCCAGTGTTGGCAGACACCTCTCAGGCATAATGTCTTGTCTCTCTCATTAAAAAAAAGCAGCAAGAGAAAAAAGATATATAGATAATGTAAAATACCACGTTCGCATCTCACTCATTCTTAGGTAACCCCAACCCCTCCTATATGCTTAAAGGGACACTGCCAAATTTTAGGATTCATACATTTACTGTATGGTATAAGTATGTATACAAGTCTGGAGCTGCTCCATATAGCGTGAATTGGGAAAATTGACAGAGTACCCAGGGGGATGTTATACACAGGTACACTTTCTGTTTGCGAGCTGGGAACACTACTATGAAGCTAATAAAGAATATAAAAGCTTATTCTGTGGGTGTCACATTCATCATCTATGGAGCAGCTTCAGACTTTATACATGATGACGTCACAAGTTTGAGTCTTACTTCTCAAGATTTCTGGCTTTGGGAGAGTAGCTCTTGAACGTTCCAAGACCATGGAAATAACATACCGGTATTTGAATCCTTAATGGTGTTCACCTTTAAATAAATCCAAACAACACGTACGTATATATGAAACGATCTTTATTAAAGTTAAATAATAATAGAATATAATACAAAAATAATAATAAAATGCAATTCTATGCTCATCTAAGCCAATTGCCATATAATAGACATATGTACGATTCAAGAGAGGCAATAATCTTCCAGACTTACACGGGTGAATTCGACATTCACCAATCAAATAGTATGCTAAACATTTATAAGAAACTGATCACTTACAAGCATGTTTGCAAACAAAACATTTGGATGATTCACTTTGATAGATTGTTATTATCGCAGTTTCTCTATGTTCTGATTTAATTGGCCCCCCCCCCCCCCCCCCCAAATAAACTCAATAACAACAAAAATACCCAACATACTCTCACCGTAGAGAAAATGTAGCATGCAGCACATAAAACTCTAGGAAAGCTGTAAAACACAGTGTGACACAGATGCACACACAGGGAGGGAACTCCCTTTGGACCAGAGCTGTTGAACGTTGTGGTTTTGACACGGCTCTGCCTCCGAGGTGCATCTATCTCGGGGCCCAGGCCACGCCAGAAGTCACACCGGCGTGGAAGAGAATAAAACCTGAATGCTCCTCTATTCCGTTCCCTTTCCCCACCCTTCTCCGCTCTCTCTTTTGAGTTCTTCCCTCAGTCCTCCCGTTGGTACGCCTCGTCAATCTCGTCGATCTCGTGCTCCTCCTTGTTCCCCTCCAGGAAGGAGGCGTATTCCGCCATCCTCTGGATCTCCTCCACCTTCATCTCCGCCAGCTTCTTCTCCGCGTCCAGCGAGAGCCTCCGCGTCTCCTCCACCTGGGCCTGGGCCAGGTGCAGGTTGGTCCTCGCGGTGATGGATGCTTCCTCGGCTCCTGGGGGGGAGACACGAGAAAAACAGATCTTTAGTCAAATTGCACCACGGCGGGGGGAAAGAATAGCAGGCGCTCCTGTCCGTCATCTCTGTTTTGGTTCTAAACCGCAGGGGAACCGGAGCGCCGTCTCCATCTCAAAAGTCCTATTGACCAGTGGCTACCGATGCGTATACTGACAAAGTGTGAGACTGACAGTAACTTGAAAAGGACAAGGCCCAAACAGTCATCTTCAAAGCGCAGAGACGATGACGTAGAGGCACACAACAAATATCGCGGGGTATGCAGGCGGCTAAAGCCTTCCTCCGAGTACACCCGTTTTGATTACCACACTGACAGGTCGACGTCTATCTGAGAGATGCAGAACCTGTGTTTATTTACACTGTTATGGGAAGCCGGGACCATTAGGCTCAAACACTTTCACCAATGCCACTCTTCCGTGGCGAGTTTGAGTTTCGGTTCAGTTCTCCTCTTTGATTCAAGGCTTTGCAGTGAACACACCTGAGTTGTAGGCCGCCTCGGCTGCCATCTCGCTCAAGCTGACAGCGTTCATCCAGGTAATCTCGTAGCGCTTGCATTTCTCCATCTTGTCGCCAATCTGCCAGGGCAGAGGGAGGGGGGGAGAGAGAGAGAGAGAGAGAGAGAGAGAGAGATCAGTGACAGCTCAACAAACATTTCACAACTTAATTTCAAGCTAGGAAACTATAACTGCATTATTATTATATAAAAGAAGGAAGGGTCATCACGTCAGAATACCAGCGTTCTGTGCTCTGCTTGGTGCCAGTCCTATTGAAGTCTGTATTAAGATTTTACATATACAAGCTATCTGAGGAAATATACATCAACCAGTATATCAAACGTTAGCTAGTTAACAATTAGGGCTGTACCGAATGTCATTTTTATTTATTTTTTTCATTCGAAGCTTCTATTGAAGTTTTCGAATGAAGCTTTGAATGTCTGTCATCATATTTTATATTTAATCCTAAAAGTTAAATAATAATAATAATAATAATTAAGAAATCCTCAAACAAAATCCTCAATTTGAATAAAGTGATTAATCTGATTAAATGAGTCTTTAAAAAAAAATTGTAATCAACTTTCTTTAATGAATATAACTTGTCAGTTTCGTCAACATAAATAATGCAATAAGCGCACGGTTGGTACGAAAGTGAGGTGACGTCTTGATGGAGCGCCGAGCGCCAAGCGGTTGCAGATAGGCTACATCATTATGATAAATGTTTTATTAAAATTTTTATGACGAGTCATATACTATAATAGTATAATACTATAGTATCAGTATAGCTTTATCTGCAACTGTGAAGAAAAACCCCATTGGTATAAACAGAATGAATAGACACATAAAAAATATAATTATAAAAAAATATATGTTGATTTAGAATTCAAATGTCAACGTTATGAATGAAGCTTCAAAGCTTCGAACTATTCGGTACAGCCCTATTAACAATGCAACGAATTGCTGATGATTCAGACATTCAAGGTGATAACCTGTTTAAATGGCATAAACGAGGAGATGGCTGATCCCATTCAACTCAATGTCGCCCGAACCGAAAGTTTCCACACGCACCAATGTGCGTTCATGTGCTACACGGTGACGTAATGACCCTTCCTTCTTTTATAGTTTACTTGATTTCAAGTCGTTTCTCATAGATATTATGATACCAGTGGTAGTTAGCGGTAAATGAACGAGTGAGCAGAACAAAGACATACAGTGTCATAGATATGAAGCTAACTGGTCTTAAATCAAAGTGCAATGCCTGTTCACTGCCACTAGGGGCAGAGTTGCTAACCACGAGCGAGCGATTGAATGCATAAATGGATGAGTGAGGTAGTGACATTGCAGATCATAGAGCTTCACATTTCTTCACATAGTGGTAGCAGTTCTGTTAAAGGGAACTACGCCCAATTTAAGAATTCACACATATTATTCCTGTGGTCTCTAAGAAGGTACAACAATATTAGTGACCAGACTACGAACAAATCCAAAAACTAGAGTGCTAAAACTCAAATTTGAGATGTAATCAGGTAAAAAGTCTGAAGCTGCTCCATAGATGATGAATTGGTATTAATGACATCCAGGGGAATGTTCTGATTATACAGGTATATTTTCTGTTTCAGAACTGAGATCACTACTATAGAATACAGAATAAAACACTACAAAATGAAGCTCATGTAAAGACAACATATTCATTGCCAATGTGCTCCAGACGGTTACACCTGATAACAATCACACGTTTTCTGGCTTTGGGGAGAGTAGCTCATGTTCACAAATATTGATTGAACTGGCCAAGGCCATGGAAATAACGTTTTCATCGTTTGGGTGTTGTTTTTAAGTCCCGCCTCCTAAGAGCAGCAAACAAACAGGACGTACCTCAGCACGCTGGCTAATGATCACCTGCCAGATGGAATCTTCCTCTGCTGGGGTCAGTCTCCCCAGCGAGGCCAGAAAGCGTCTGTGGAGGGCAGTGAGTGTGTGCACCGCCTGTGGGGAAAAACACAAACAGTTAAATACAGTCAGTCACACACACCTAAATGGATATTAATTGAACTATCAAAGATGACTGAAATAGCAAAACGTTAAGATTCATTGTTTCACAGTGGATTTTTAACTGTAAAATGTGAGTGGATGAAATAATAATCTAGATCACCCTGGTATACTGTACTGTGTCTTCTTTATATTTATTTTATTGCTTATGATATGCAATTTGTCTACTGAGACTGAGTCCTGCATTTTATTATTCATTTGTATTTGTACATTTAATTTTTTGTTTTGTCAAAAAACTGCTTTCTATTGCATGAAAAGTGCTCTGTAAATAAAGTTTATTATTATTACATGGTTAACATCCCAAGTGTTCTCACCAAATCAATTCACTGTCAGCAGAGTCTGGCCCCATATCGGAGAGCTTTTGTACATCTGATTGACTAATGAGTTAATATTATACAAAATGCAACTAAATGCTGCTGTGCATTCTCGTTGCAAGGTAGCCTCTGCCATCTTCCTCCAAACAATGCATACATATCCCAGAATTCTATTAGCATGGCAACACCAAGATCAGAGCAGAATAATACAATCTCTCGTGCTTGCCTTGGAGTACTCTGTAACGACATCTACAAGGGCCAAAGTAGTCTGAGAGAGGTAGATATTTGCACTGTCAGTGACCATTGAGGCCGCTCTTCTGATCAAGGAGTCGTGTGAGAGGTTTACCTGTGTGTAGAGAGAGAGAGAGAGAGAGAGAGAGAGAGAGAGAGAGAGAGAGAGAGAGAGAGAGAGAGAGAGAGAGAGAGAGAGAGAGAGAGAGAAAATTACATTTCAGTTGCTATTGCTGACTGCCTTCACACAACAGCATTTACAGTGACCATACAGGCTTCAAGAATGAAAACTTTATTTAACAGATTGCAGAATGGGTACAATACAGTATGGCTCAATACATACAATTGGGGATGCAGACCAGAGAAAGACGTTTGTCTTGTTTACATCAGGGTCCGCCATTTTCAATTCATAGTGACTGACATTTATGACACACACAACATACATCACATCATGACATTTATGGCATTCAGCTCCTCACCTGTGTGAAAGGGACAGCAGCACAGAGTCCACTGCCGACGCTCAAAGACACCATGTTAGTGCGGACAACATCTGTCCATCTACCAAGCCTGTGGATCGCAGGCTTCCTGCCGTTGATGAGGACACTGGAGGTGCTCCTGTGGAAAAATACATATGAATTATTAAGCTATGACGTTACTTTATGGCCATTCAGTGCAAATACTATTTTTGTCTGCCATTACAATTCAACCCCAACAAAGTATCTAGGTCAATTATTAAATGAACAAACTCGAAGGTTTTACTTTTAGACAGTAATATCCGGACGACAAGACAGACGAGTCAGCCCCCCCTGCTACTGACCAGCAGCACATTATCTTTTTCGCCATTAACTGGTAGTTCAACTACATAGAAAAGTGTTTATAATATTGTTATGCTATTGACATTACATTATTAGTCCACTACTACTTACCTCAAGAAATTGAGACACACAGCACCTCTCCTGAGCGCGGCCATGTTGGTCCGCAGCAATAAAATGTCCGTTTGACTTTGCAGAAGTGTCCCGGTGGCGCACATAACACATTTGCGAGAAGCATGCATTATGTAATAGTACACAATGAATAAATAAATATAGGAAAATATTCGGTATTACGTGCGGCTATGTAAACCGTTGGTATAAAGTGTAGGAACTGATTTTCTTTTCGAAAACAACGATATTTTAACAAGTAGTATCTGTCGCCACCTAGAGGTGAAGTCTCCGAAATTCTATGGTTCCTTTTTCAGTCTAATGTTTATCAAGAGAAAGAGGCGCAACTGAAAAATAAAATAATATAGTTTGAATAGTTTGTTGCTATATCCGCAGAAGACAGTTGTAGCTAGTTTGTGAAGTCCCCATGGTATTTATAAGCCCCGAGTGACACCCCCCCTTAGCAAAAAGTACTATTGATCTGTTTATTTTGACCTGAAATGTGCATTGGCATTGGAAAAAGGGGCCAGGGTAGATGCCTATTACGCACAGAGGTAGATGCTGCTGCACATTGACGTGTGTGTGTGTGTGTGTGTGTGTGTGTGTGTGTATGCGTACGTGCATGTGTTTGTAGGCAGACTCATGAGGTCCAGTTTGAGTTCAGGGCATAAAAAGAACACAGGACTTAGTGAGGCAGCAATACAAACATTTTAGATGGTTCTCACTTTGAAATTAAACCTTTTAGTGTTCAGGGATTGGGTTTTAGGCCAGGGTTTAGGTTAGGGTAAACAGGTGAACCTATTGCAGGCATACTACAGTACCATAATATGGCCCGATTTACCACACATTATGTAATACTCTTATACAGGAATACTACCATCTCAAAACAAACTGGTCAGACTACTGCTTGACCTTACTCCTAGAACCCACCTCACCCCTGCCCACTTTGACAACCTAGGATGGCTTAGAGTAGACGACAGAGTACAGCAACTTGCAATGGGCCTGGTCTACAAGATACACTACACGACCAAGGTACCCATGTACATGTCAAAATACTTCCCAAAGGTCAGTGAATACCACGATCACAACACCAGAGGGAGCTCCACAAATCATGTTAAACCCAGATTCGGCTCAAATAAGGGACTAAACACGTTTCGCAATTATGCCACATCAATGTGGAACGCCCTACCCAAAGCTGTAAAGGAATGTGGATCACTACCCACTTTCAAAACCTCTCTCAAGGGACACCTACGGGAGACTGCAATTCAACACTGGCCCCTGTAAATATCCTAACCCAACCCCCTCCAATGTACAGTCATTTACCTAGTATGGTTTTGTCAATAGTCCAATGTACAATTTTGTTTGTTTGTACAGTGTCTCCCCCCCCCCCTCAATGTACAGTTTTGCTTATACAGTGTGCCCCCCCCCCCCCCCCCCAACCACTTCCAATGTAGATTACCCAGTATGGTTGTCAATATCCCAGTGTACCCAACCCCCCCCCCACCCAACCTCCTCCAATGTACAGTTTCTACGTCAAATGTATATACTCCCTTTTCCTGACTCCTTCTGTATCACAAACAGTACTGTATTTGCAAATCTGGTATGTCATAAATGTATAGATGTAGCAGTACTGACTATCTGTATGTCATGTATGTCATATATGTCCTGATGAATTGAAAATGAGGGACCCTGATGTAAACAAGACGAAAGTCTTTCTCTGGTCTGCATCCCCTTAACAATTGTGTGTATTGAGCTGTACTGTATTGTACCCATTCTGCAATCTGTTAATAACGTTTTCAATCAATCAATCAATTGTTTTCTAAACGTCCTCAGCTTCAGGAGGAAAGACTCTTCTGGTCTGACTGGCCAGATCTCAATGACCTCTGCAACCAGACTGGAGTTCAGCTGAAATGGACAAGACTCAACACACAGACTGAAGTCCCTGTCTCTGATGAACTTATCACAGACCCCTGTGTGGTTGTGAAGGCCAACACCGCAGGAAGAGACTGTCGGACTGCACAGAGTCTCTGCAAGGAGGGTTCTGCTTAGCATGAAGCAGTCTGAGAGCAGGCAGTACTGGTGTGGACTCAGATTACAGGGAAAGCTAGCCTGTGTAGAGTTTGCTGACCAGTCTCACACTCAGTGTTTAAGAACGCCACTGTTGGTGTTTTTTTTTTACATTTACCATCAAAGCAAGACTGCAGGTATTACCCACTAAGTACAATCTGTCCACCTGGTATCCTCAAACTCACAGTCCATTCTGTTTAAACCATCAGGATTCACAACAACACCTAGAATCCATTGCAAACATAACAAATGGATGTAATGCATACAAACACCTGTACATACCTCGTCATGACCGTATTGTGGACATTGTGTCTGATGCGGTACAAAACATCTCACCATTTAGTAGTGCAGCAATGTACAAGCATACTAGAGTGCTACCAGAATGGTTTGGTTTTACCAATGATATCTTTGCAAAAATACCAAATACAATGTTGTTTTTGTTGACACCAGCCACAAGGAGGTGCTAATCATAGAAGTAGGCTGTGCCTGGCGGCTACGTGGCGTATTGGGCAAGGCGCTCGCCACGAAATCTGGAGACGCTGGGCTTGCCTGTTCGAGCCCAGCGCTCCACATTTGCTTTCAGTTTAGCTGGTCGTCCGTACTAATACACATTGGCCGTATTAGGGGGTGGGAAACTGATGGGTGGGGATCGGGCGTTGTGGACAGCGACTCCTACAGGTTGGTTGGTGCGCCTGCGCAGTAGAATCAGGAAGTGTCGGGGGCAGCATGAGCCTCCCACGCGTTACTCCTCGCCACTGAGAGATCGAGCTGCGCAGGTGAAAAGATGCGACTGCTGTTACCTCAAGTACCGGAGGGGACTTGTGCTATGTATGACTTAGTCCACATTGCAGCCGGCTTGTGGGAGGCAAGAAACAGCGTCCGTGACAGGTGAGGGTTGAATTGGATGATACGAAATTGGGATGGGAGAAAATATAGAAAAATGGGAGAAAAAGTGGATAAAAAAAAAGAAGTAGGCTGTGCCTTTGACCTGTACATGGACCAGGCTTTGCGGGACGCGTAAGTATATAAAATACCAACCACTGCTCAATGTGATGGCCGGCCTTGGGTATAGGTGTAGATATAGTGTACTTATATTCTGAAGTCTTGGCCATGTATGTAAATGCACCATGACCGGTCTGAGAATTGCTGCAATGTCTAAAAGAAAAGCCAAACAAATAGCCAAATATTGCTCTGGCTCAACTATTATTGGCAGCTTAGCCACGTGGAGAAGGAGGTGCTATGTGTACCCTTAAGTGTTCAGTGCTGCTTGGCCCCAATATATTTGATTCCCTGCTTATGTAATATAATTTGTGGAACCAAATAAAGTATTCAAATGTGTGTGTGTATGTACTCATCTATGTGTGTGTGTGTGTGTGTGTGTGTGTGTGTGTGTGTGTGTGTGTGTGTGTGTGTGTGTGTGTGTGTGTGTGTGTGTGTGTGTGTGTGTGTGTGTGTGTGTGTGTGTGTGTGTGTGTGTGTGTGTGTGTGTGTGTGTGTGTGTGTGTGTGTGTGTGTGTGTGTGTGTGTGTGCGTGCGTGCGTGCGTGCGTGCGTGCGTGTGTTTGTAGGCAGACTCATGAGGTCCAGGTTTGAGTTCAGGGCATAAAAAGAACACAGTACTTAGTGAGGCAATACAAACATTTGAGATGGTTCTCACTTTGAAATGAAACCTTTTAGTGTTCAGGGATTGGGTTTTAGGGTTGGATTTAGGTTAGGGTGAACAGGTGAACCTATTGCAGGCATACTACAGTACCATAATATGGCCCGATTTACCACACATTATGTAATACTCTTATACAGGAATACTGTTGTTTTCAAAACATTTTAGTTGATTTTGAGTATGTTCTGTAAGGGTCAAGTAGCCTACAGTATTTCTGAGTAGGTTTGAAAACCTCATTTTTGTCTTGACAAAGTTTGTCTTCATGTTCATCTTTGGACCGAGGGAATCTGATCAACTATTTTAGTGGTGCCAGATGGCTCACAAGCTGTGATTACCATCATTAGCCCTAATAGATCTAGCAAGCTACCAAGAGGGGACCAATGTTTTCTGCTCTATATTCCACGTTGAGCAATTAGCTTAATTGTTGACACATAGGTTAGTTGTGGAAAAATATCAAATGAATTCGAAATGTGTCATCTCCAGGTAGTTCATCATCTGGGACTCATTAGAGCCTCGGTGATTGCACTCTTTATCTTTAACCTCATTAGCTCATATTAAAGCGTAAATACCTTATGTACTTATTTCTACCATTAATTGCAGTTGCTTTCGAGAAATAAAAAATGAAAAATAAGAAAAGTTCATGTTCAAGTTTTAAGTTTGGTCCTGTAGGAGCCTCCAGAGATTGTACTTCATACAGTAAAGAGTAAAGGAGTAAAAGACAAAACACTACAAAATATACAAAACTAAAATGTACAAAAATGCAAAATGTCAAAATCATGTTAGAAAATAATATGATTTAATATTATTATTATAATATTATAATTATATTATTAATATGTCAGTCTCATCAGCCCTCTCACTTCAGGTGACCATAGATTGAGACAAGCTGTCAATGTGTACATTTTCCAAATAAATGTTTTTGCCGGACCCAGAGGGCCGGCCTACAATAGGAAATGTCTCTAACTGACTGACTGGCTCCTCATTGTTGAATAAACGTATGCGTGAACGTCATGGGCCGGGGTCCGGCTTGACTAGGCCTGCGTAGTCTCCTTTGATTATGCTTATTTGTTGGTTTACTATGGCAAAAGGAACTAGTTGCACTGCACTGTCGAAACACATTTAACACTGACAGTAAGAAAAACCAAGTTTGCTTTTAAAGATGCATTATTATTACTATTATTATTGTATACAGCTGTTTTTCCTGAGAACAGTTTTTTAGCATCACAATCCACAATCAACAAAGCAATCTTTAAATAATTAACTCCCACATGAGTTAATAAGCAATGATCATCATCATCATCATCAACATCATCGGATGGTAAATGGACTGCATTTATATAGCACTTTTATCCAAAGCGCTTTACAAGTTATGCCTCACATTCACCCATTCACTCACACATTCACACACCAACGGTGGAGGAAACCATGCCAACCTGCTCACCAGGAGCAATTAGGGGTCAAGTGGTTTGCTCAAGGACACTTCGACATGCTGCCAGAAGGAGCAGGAATCAAACCAGGAACCTTCCAATTACCAGACAACGCTCTACCTCCTGAGCCACTGTCGCCCCCATGAACATCGTCATCATCATCATCGTAATCATCTTCTTCATCTTCTTCTCTATCATCATTATTATCATTGGAGAGTTGCCTGCTTATGGAGAAAAATAAGTGGAGACTGCAGAACCCAGTATCAGAGTCTAAAGTGCAGTCACCTCTCATGTCTGAAGTGACAGTCAATAGTTACCAGTGTCCCCGCCAAACAAAACAGACTGGCAGCACCAGCATAGTAGTCCAGCCTTCTGCAGGAAGCAAATACATGTATTCTGTCTGTACACTCCCCCCCCTTATGCACAGTTTTCCAACATAATTGATCATACAAACAAAAACACCTTATATGAAAAGGAGACAGTATGTGCAATAGAGGTCTTGGAACATGGAATGTTTGTGTCGTTCTCTGTCATCCAACATGGCCAACCTGTAACACAGCAACCATTGTTTTGTACGTACAAGATACAATAGTTTTACAAGATACAAGAGTTTTATTTGTTAGCGGGCAATGGACGTAGATGTGTTGATACAGTATATGAGAAATATATAAACAAAAACGTAATAGTTTGGTGTGTTATTACTGGATCTTGTAAACAAGTCACAGTAGAACAGTAATATCGTGCTTTTCCAGCGTTTTTCACCTGCACAGAAATTAGGCATTTTCTTTTGAAAGTGGTTACCGTGGTTACAGGTAGCCATGCTGGAAGAAAGATAATAAAATTTGATTTGCATCTATTCAAATTGTGAAAAGATTTAGTGTATAAGGGCGTGGGACATTGCTAATAACCCATTTAACCCTTTCACTACCACACTACAGAAGGTTAACCTTTCACTACCACACTACAGACGGTTAATCGTAGTTTTTTTATGCTTTGATGGCCAGTAACGATAGGTTATGTATATAACCTAGTTATATGAGTACTGGCTGAGCGTCCTGCTCTTCGCCATCGAGATATACCTCATCTCCAGTACCTACTGTACTTCATAAACGAACAAACAAATGCACCCAGCATCTGACCAGGCCCCGCCCCAGTGGCTTACTATAAGACACCGGGCGTGGTCCCCACTCGCCCTTCCTCGGAAAACAGTTTCCATCAGAAAAGTTCCCCAAGGGACCTCAGGGCGCGGTAAGAGCAGGACGCTCAGCCAGTTCTCATATAACTAGGTTATATACATAACCTATCGTTATATAGTCGTACTGGCGAATCGCGTCCTGCTCTTCGCCATCGAGATATGGGGACAGAGCAGACGCGAGGACCGACAAATGCACCCCCTGAGGACCCGAAAGCCCACATCAGGGGGGAGGGGAGTCCCGTCACCCCTCCTTCCTAGTGAAGAGGGGGCGGCAGTCAACTCCACCCAAGTGTGAAAAAGAGGGAACCAGAAATCGCCTAAACGCACAGCACAGGCGGGACCACGTGTGACACAACACCTCGTGGTCCACACCCACACACCCCTGCTACCCCACCGAAGGACGGGACGCAGGAGAGGTTCCAGACCTCAGAACCGCCTGGAAGACAGAACCCCCGGTCATGTCCATGAGGTAAAACCTTACGAAGGGACCCGGTGAGGACATGAAGCCGCAGCACAGATGTCCTCCACCAAGGCCCCTCCTAACAGGGCGGCAGAGGCCGCCACCCCACGTGCCTTACCAGCGCGAGAGCCACCGTAACAGATAAAAAGCTGATCGGTAGCCCTGAGGCCCTGAGTACGGCTGAGGTAAATCCCCAAAGCCCGGACCGGACATGACAGGTGAAGGCCCGCCTCTAACTCACTAGCGTGAGGAGGCGGACGAAACGCCTGAACCATAATATCCCTGGAGCGGAAGAACTCCGGATATTCTTCGGCACGAAGGCTGGATTAGGCCCCAGAGTGGCACCGCTATCGAAACGAATAGACAGACACCGAGAGAGCACAGAGCTCACCCACGCGCTTAGCGGAGGTGATGGCCAGCAGAAACGCAGTCTTGAACGACAGCTGTTCCAAAGGCCTTGCTCAAGAGGCTCAAACGGGGCCTTGGACAACCGACCGAGGACCAATTGAAGATCCCAACTCGGAGCCAGAGAACATTTCACCGGCTTAAGGCGCCGAGCGCCAAGCAGTAAACGCTTCACAAGAGGGTGGTGTTGTGTATGTGAATCACAACGGTGTTCACCGGGCCTTTAAGATGGCACGGTAATGTTGCGACACTGCTGTAATATACCGTAAAGCG
Source organism: Notolepis coatsorum (assembly GCF_963971535.1). NCBI lineage: Eukaryota > Metazoa > Chordata > Actinopteri > Aulopiformes > Paralepididae > Notolepis > Notolepis coatsorum. The sequence goes on from NC_140165.1 coordinate 300,149,690, forward strand.
TTGTGGTAACGGGAGATGGTGTGTGTGTGTTGTGCACTGGTGGAGCGGATCAAATAAACCGTCAAACGTTAAGTCGCAGTCCGGTGCGTTATTTGAAGACATAATATTGACGACGAGGATGGGATTATGGATTCCCTACTTGCACCTCTCTCTCCGTTCCTCGCCCTGCCTGGCGAGCCACCGGTTCCGTGGATTCACTGGCTGGAAGCGTTTAATACGTTCATAATAGCCATCGGGCTCGCCGACGCTGACGCTGCTCGGAAGAGAGCCCTGTTTGTTCACAACCTAGGAACCGAGGGACAACGGATCTTTAGGACTCTCGGAGCTGCACCGAGTTATGCGGACTGTGTCACACTGCTGTCGGGACATTTCGCTGCTCCACAAAACGTCATGCTCCGGAGGATCGTCTTCCGTCAGCGACATCAACAAGTGGGTGAGTCGATCCACCACTATGTAGCTGACCTACGGGGCCTGGCTAGCCTCTGTAAATTTGGAGTGCTGGAAGATGAACTGATACGGGATCAGCTAGCTGAACATACTAACAACCCTAAGCTCAGGGATAAGCTATTAATGATGCCAGATGAATTGACATTGACAAAGGCTGTTAATATTGCTTTCCATCTCGAGTCAGCAGCAGGTTTGGCAGCACAGCTAGCACCCTGTAATGTTTTCCCCAAACCTCTGATGTTGACTCAAACAGTGGCGCCGTCCGGGGAGTTTCCCGAACCGGTTTTCCCGGAGGACAGCCTGGAGGTAAATTTCGCTGCACGCCGGGGTACGACCGCGTCAACAGCACGCCGGGCCGTGTGTGGAAATTGTGGCTCCTCATCACACCCCAGCCGGGCTCCAGTTTGCCCTGCCAGGGGACAGAGGTGTCAACGCTGTGGCAGGCAGAACCATTTTGCCCGGGTCTGCCGCTCTGCTCCCGGTGCTGATAGCATGCCGCCACGCTCGCCACGTCCACCTACGCCGACAACCATCCATTCAGTGGACGCCACCTCTCGTGCATTTAAATGGTGCACGGTGGAACTGGACGGGGTGGTTCTCCCACTCCTGTTGGACACGGGGGCCTCCAAGTCACTTTTGAACATTTCCACGGTTCGACGACTTTTCCCGCGCCGGACGCTCACCGCCAACGCAGAGGACCTGTATGGGTATGGACACTCTAAGATAGGAATGGCAGGCACAATCACCTTCACCGTGTGCTACGGGACCAAGGCCCTTCCCTCATTCACTTTCCAAGTGTCTCATCAGGGAGCCAACCTCATGGGCTACGATTTGTTTTGTGGGCTCGGGTTCTCCCTGGTGGACAATACAGGGGCTGACATTCTGTCTGTGGGTTCGCCCTGGCACCAGCGCTGGCCTGCTCTGTTTAGTGGGTTGGGCTGCCTCACTGCGTTTCACCACCAGCCTCTCCTCATCCCGGAGGTGCGTTCGGTGATCCAGCCGCTGCGCCGCCTGCCCCTCGCCCTACGCGACGATGTCACCGCCGAGCTGCAGAAGCTTTTGGATGCGGGCATCATCGAGCGTGTCGACGCTTCACCATGGGTTTCCAACCTGGTGATAGTCAAAAGGAAATTAGGGGGACTGCGTCCATGCGTCGACCTCAGGCAGGTGAACAAAGCAGTGATTCCGGATAAGTACCCATTGCCCACAGTGGAGGAACTGGCGGCACAGTTTTACGGCTCCTCAGTTTTCACCAAACTGGACCTTCGCCAGGGCTACCTGCAGGTTCCACTGCATCCTGACAGTCGCTACCTTACGGCTTTCGTGACGCATGTCGGAGTGTTTAGGTATACCCGCATGCCTTTTGGTCTCAGCTCGGCCCCCAGCTGTTTTCAAAAAATAATGGCCACCATCTTCGCCGGCATCCCGGGCGTGGTAGTTTTTTTGGATGACATAGTGGTCCATGGTGCAACATCAGCCATCCACGACGAGCGCCTGGCGAGGGTGCTGGACGTCCTTTCCGGTCACAACCTCACGCTGAATGGGGACAAGTGCACCTTCTCTGTCCCAGTCATCGAATTTGTGGGGTTCCGCCTGTCTGCTGATGGCCTCAGCCCGCTCCAGTCTAACGTGGAGGCCGTGCTGCGCCTGCCTGAGCCGTCCTGCCCAGCGCAGCTCTCGTCGTTTCTAGGGATGACAGCCTACTACCTTCGCTTCCTTCCCCAATACTCCACAACCACCACCCCGCTTCGGAGGCTCCTGAAACAGGACGCGGTCTGGGAGTGGACCCCAGCCTGCTCTAGCGCTGTTCGCCAACTTAAAACGCAGCTCACCTCACCACCAGTGCTCGCGTTCTTCGATCTGGCGAGCCCAACGTTTGTCACCTGTGATGCGTCCAATACGGCGATCGGGGCTGCGCTGTCTCAGGTCCAGCAGGCTTGGAGCGCCCAGTGGCGCTTGCCTCCCGCGCTCTCTCCCCAGCGGAACAGAAGTACTCGGTGGGGGAGCGTGAGGCTCTGGCCTGTGTCTGGGCGTGTGAACGGTGGCACATGTACGTGTACGGACGTCATTTTACGCTGCGGACGGACCACCAGGCTCTTACCGCCCTGCTCGCTACATCCGGGTCGGGCCACAAGCCATTGAGGATTCACCGCTGGTCTGAGAGGCTCCAGCCATATAACTTCACCACAGTGTTTACTCCCGGCAAGGAGAATGTAGTGGCTGACCTGCTCTCCCGTGCCACCCCTGACCCGGCACCCAAAACGTGCCCGGATCCGATGGAACCGGAGCTTGTCCTTCAGCTTCACGGCCCGCTCCAGGCCACGGTCTCCCTGGAGGACCTTCAGCTTGCATCGGAGGGGGACTCCACGCTCGCCCAGCTCCGCACCTACATCAGGGGGGGGTGGCCCGTGAAGGTCCCGGAGGTGCTGGCGCCTTTTCATCGGGTCAAGGATGAGCTGTCCTGCTGGAGCAGTGTTTGTGTGGCTCGGGGGCTTCGCACAGTCATTCCCAGTGACCTCAGAGCACGCATATTGACCATGGCGCACGAGGGGCACCTGGGCATCGTGAGGGTGAAGCAGCGCTGCAGGGATCTGGTGTGGTGGCCGGGCATTGACCCCAGCGCCTCTGCAGCCTTTGCCATGGCCACCCGCACCTTGGAAGCACATCCAGCTGGACATCTGTGGGGAGCTCCATGGTGTCCCACACCACCAGCGTTTCCTCCTGGTGGCATATGACCTCCATTCCAAGTGGCCGGAGGTGGCCGCCTCGGGGTCTGTGACTACCCGTGTGGTCACGGATTTCCTCTCCGCCCTGTTCGCCCGGTGGGGCATTCCTGACACCCTCACTACGGACAATGGGCCGCAGTTTGTCTCTGCTGACATTGCCACTTTCATGGAGGCCAGGGGGATTAACCACGTCCGTACAGCCTTCTACCACCCGGAGGCAAACGGGGGGGTGGAGAGGTTTAATCAGACATTGAAGAACGGCATCAGAGCGCACCTGACGGAGGGTCTGCCGTTCTCAGCCGCTTTACTCCGCACTCTGCTTCACTACAGGGCGACGCCGCACACAACTACGGGCAGTTCCCCAGCCCTCCTGATGATGGGACGCGAGTTGCAGCTTCCCCTGGATCGGCTGAGGGTCCCGGCAAGTATCGCACCGGCAGTGATACCCTGCAAGGGCACCAGGGTCGCAGATGCTCAGCATCGAATGAAGCAGCGGTTCGATAGGAGGCGGAGGGTGAAAGCGCCTTCCTTCACAGAAGGAGACTGGGTCCGGATTCGTCGTCCCCACCGGGACCACAAGCTGCTCTCCTTCTGGTCGGCACCGATATGGGTCACGGCCCGGCTGGGCCCGGCCACCTTTCGTCTGGCCGATGGATCACGGTGGCACGCAAACCGGTTTAAGAAGGTGGCAAACGACCCCATCTCGGACCCAGAGTCTAGGGAGGGTTCAGAGCTGGACATTGAGGACTGGGTTTTGCCAGATGAGCCGCAGCGGGGCTCGCCATTGCCAGCCGAGCCCCAGGTTCACCTGGAGGCCTCTCCAGACCGTGCCCAGCGGGGCTCACCATTGCCATTGCCAGTCGAGCCCCAGGTTCACCGGGACGCACGGCCAGTCCGCGTCCGGAATAGACCGGCCTACTTGAGAGACTATGTTAATTGAGAGATAGACTATTTATGTTACAGATTATTTATATTTATTCATTGACCGTTTTAGTCAGAGCATAGTCTGTTGCGTGGCAGAATAATCCACAAGACTATGTCGGTGACTGGCAGTCTACCCGGTTCACCTAGGTAGGCTGCAGGGACTGTTAGTATGAATTACATATGAATTAAACTGTATGGGGAGGTTCTTCGGGGTTCCCTGTGGGGGGGGGAATATGTTGTGTATGTGAATCACAATGGTGTTCACCGGGCCTTTAAGATGGCACGGTAATGTTGCGACACTGCTGTAATATACCGTAAAGCGTTGTGGTAACGGGAGATGGTGTGTGTGTGTTGTGCACTGGTGGAGCGGATCAAATAAACCGTCAAACGTTAAGTCGCAGTCCGGTGCGTTATTTGAAGACATAATAGGTGGCCTTACACCACTCTTGGAAAATACGCCACCTACCCGCGTAACCCGCAATAGTGGAGGGAGCATGCGCGTTCCGGATGGTACCAACCACAGAAGGATCCATCCTCTCCAGACTCACCCTCTCACCAGCCAAACCATCAGCGGCTGGCCCAGCACAGGGAACTAACACAGAGACCCGTGCGCTTGAGAGAGGGCCCGCGATGACCAAGGAACAGGCCACGACGGGGATACCAAGAGCTGGATCAGGACCGGGAACCACACAGCTGCGCCCCGGTCCGGCGCAATCAGGATCAAGGACCTGCGCTCCTCAACGTACCCGCCCCAACAACTGACCTAACAGATGTATGGGGGGAAAGAATCCCAGGCGGCACGGCATCGGTCCCAGACCTGCCTGACTATGTCCGGATGTAATCCCCACCCATCAGGGTGAGGACCGCCCCGTGACATCACACCTGTACCCACATTCACCCTGCCGGGGATGTGGAGAGCCCTCAGGCTGCGCAGATGGAGAACGCCCATAGCCAGCCACCCGCCGCCCGGTGCAGACGGGGGGAGCGTACTCCTCCCTGTCTGTCGATATACGACGCCGACGTCGTATTGTCCGTCCTGATCAAACACCGTTTGAGGACCAGAAGGACCGCCTTCAATACCAACACATTGAACGCAGCGCAGACCGGGCAGCATGGCTTGCCAGCTGCCCCCTACTGCGTTGGCCCAACGCGTCTCCAGCGAGGGAGGCGTCGGTGAAAACGTGACGTGTGACAGCCTACTGCCCATAGGGACCCCCCTGGTGAGGACCCCAGGCCCTCCCCAGGGGGCGAGGTCCCCCAGTACTGACACAGGAACCTTAGCCGCTTCCACTTGCCTCTCACCGGGTCTATTTCCATACTGGAAAAAAACCACCTCCGTAACCTCCTCCTGGGGTGAAGAAGAGGCCAAGAGGGACCACGGAATGAACAGACGCCATCATACCGAGCAGGCGTATCACGGACAGCGCCGTAACCGTCCTAGGACGGAACCTCCCGAGCGTGTCGACAACACGCTCTGAGAGGGATGCCCATAGCACTCCACCCGTTGACTGGGAAGAGGAGTACTCTACTTCCAGTCTACAGCAAACCCCAGGCTGGTAGGAAACCTGCCTGGTATGAGACCTGACGATCCACCTTGACCACCAAGGACCAGAACGTTGTCAGGGCAGAATACACTTCGTAACCCCTGACGACGCAGAGGCCCCAGTGCGGCCTCCACGCACTTGGTGAAGATGCGGGGAGCCAGAGAAAAACCGAACGGCAGCCTCTGGTACTCATACGCTAAACCCTGCAAAGGAAGCGTAGGTAAGCCCTAGGATGGAAGATCGGGGATGCGAATACGCATCCTACAGGTCTATGGAGGAGAACCAGGCCCCCACCTGACAGTGTTCAACAGGTAGGAGACGATCCAAAAAATGCTGAACCTTCCCATGGGTCTGACACCCCCCCCCCCCTCCCGATTTCTCGGGCACCAGAGAATACCGGGATGAAAACACCACGACGATGGCTTGCTTCGTCCACAGAGATTGGATCTCGTTGACCAGAGCTGTCACTGCTGGTGACCCTGACAATAGGGTCTGTACCAAACCCGAAAACGGGTGGGGTTGTGTAAACACAAGTTCCCGCCTCAGCGTTCTCCCCATCCACCTCGACATATGGTACTGCTGTAGCCATATGTGATGATACTCCCAACGCACCCGCCGCCATTTGGCGCAGGTCCGCTAGGAACTGTAGATAGGCGGCCCGGTCCCACCCGCTGTGCATAGCCAACCCTGGACCCGTGCGAGCAGAGCATTCCGTGGAGTCGGGACATCTGACCCTGACACTACCCACGAGGCAATCGCACCCAAGGGGGAACCCCGACAGAAAGGGCCGGTTTGATACGGGGGAAGCTGACATCAGTCTAGGTGACAAAAGCTCCCCCACTGAACACCCCTCCAGAACATGCTGAGGAGTTGTTCTGCAGCTGGACATGCAAGGTGTGAGGCCCCCATGGGTTCCTACACACCGTAGCCCTGCAGTGATATTACTACCACCCAAATCACGTGCGCCTGCGAGACCACTGCCAATCTTTCAGGAGTGGGAGGCACCAACATGATACCCGGCCTGGCGAAGGCGAGGTCGGGGAAGCCCGCACTGTGTGCCTCAAAAACTTGTAGTTGACAGACGTAACACCAGGCTCAACCAAACACAGCTTATGGTGTGGGAGCCGCTTGACAGCACAACATTCTCACGGACAGACCCAGGCTCAGCCATCAACTGGGTGTCAGCCCCTGTCCCCATGAGAAGCGAAACGTGGGGCCGCATGCGCTTCAACGAAGGCTCACGGCCCGCAGCCAAAGGAAAAACGATCAGAGCCCCTTTTCCGCTGGTGTTGGGGGAGGGAGTGATCGGGGAGCGGGACTGCTCGCGGCAGGACGGCGACGGCTTGTATATTCCAAGCCGAGCTCATCCAACATGGCCGATCCCTCGGCCGCCAAGGCTGTCGGCCTTGTGGACACCTGTTGACTCAACGCCCAGGATACCTCTGGCGGGGGAAACATGGCCGCCTGTCGAGGGCCTCGCCATAGCCGCTGACGAGGCCGTGCTCTCACCTCTGGCTGCGTGGCGTGAGGCGGTGCTGGGCCTAGGACAAATACCGCCCGCGCTCCAGCAGAAGACCAATATCCTCTGCGGAGAGGGGAGCCCTGAGGAGGGAACCTCCCTGCGGTTATAGCTTGCGGCTAGGTCAAAGCTAATAATGTCAACAACCTCGCATGATGTTTCGATGTTGGCTGGCCCTCATGGCCCCGCCACCAGACACCATTTTTGACAGAAAAAACAGCAAGTCGAACAAAGTTACTAATCGCTACCAATTCCATACCGTGGCGGTACAGGCTTTAACAGCCCACCAGCCACTTGCCGGGCCGACCTACCTCATGGCGTCGGCCGTGCGGGGCACTGTTTCAACATGTCAGAGGCAAAGGACTGACGCTAACACGGAGCACCAGTGGTGATTGCAACCAGCAACCTCCACTGTGGTGTGCACCATGAAGGGGTTAATGAATAAATGAACTAAACACCACCAATATAAAGTAGAATGGGCTAGCCCAAACACACACGTTAATGGGATGCGGACCAAAGAACCAGTCCCGCATATCATTCATATATTCACAAACAGCACACCAGCCCTAGACCTCAGCCCATTCACCCATGAAAAGGTAAACAAAGCCCCCCCGCAATACTCCCACAGTAAACACCGATTGACCGTCAGCATGAATAGTCAAGAGGAGGGAAGACTGTAGTGTAGACAGACATTCCCTCAGCGGGGAGACAAACATAAACAGTAGCCCAGCATAGCATAGCGTTAGCCGCACACTCCAGGGTAACGGGGAAACAACAGCCTTTACCCAGACATCCTGCCCCTGGCGCCGATACACAACTCGGTTGTCTCCCGGGACAACTCGAGCAACATCACCAACGCCAGCATTGTCATGCCTAGTGACATCCCACAGCGGGGAACATTAGAACAGTGACACAGCATTATAGCAGTAGTATTAGCAGCGCGCCCCAAGATCGCCTGGAAAACGTCCAACTCAGAGGGACGTTTACCCAGACATCCTGCCCCTGGCGCCGATACACAACTCGGTTGTCTAACAAAACAACAAGCAGCATTACTAACACCAGCGTTAATGCATAGTGGCGCAGATCCTACACATCACACGCCGTCCCTCTGTCTGTTGTCAACAAGACGAGGGGACCCCAGTACAGACTCGACGCGGAGATGCATCAAAATGCATCCAGCTGCAGAGTCGCAGAACCCATACGAGCGCCGTCGGAACATGCCGAAGATTCCAGGGGTTGGCAAATCTCCGGCGAATACTCAACATTGCAATTTCTCTATACTTTTCATAACGTTAGTTCACAGGGTGCAAGCATCCGCCATGATGGAAACGAAATAGAGGAAGGAGTGGGGACCACGCCCGGTGTCTTATAGTAAGCCACTGGGGCGGGGCCTGGTCAGATGCTGGGTGCATTTGTTTGTTCGTTTATGAAGTACAGTAGGTACTGGAGATGAGGTATATCTCGATGGCGAAGAGCAGGACGCGATTCGCCAGTACGACTATATAACGGCATTTGTGTTGAACACTACAGACGCTGATCAGCTGGATAGATATGAAAACATTGTTGGATCAAGCTGAAATTGATGTCAGATAGTCCTTACCTTTGGTCGGGGGTATTCCAAAAAGAATATTCCAATTGTCTGATCGCGATTTCCAGTATTGGTGTCCATCTGGTCCCGGACATAATTTGGCACAACTTATGGATAGAGTGTGCCAGATGCGTTTCGAAGTGGTCGGATAAAGCAATTTACTCTGCTCCGTCTAAATATAGTGCCCGGAGACATTTGTGTGTAACACAGGGTTAGATATAAGGTTTCAAAGGGTGGGCGACACTGCCATCTGGCAGGATGCGGCCGGTATTGCACTTTGGCAATCTCAAAATCCTTTCCTATGGCAACACCGAGGTCAGTGGATGAATAATGAATAAAAGAAAAAACGACCAAAACCCAAGATATCTCGGGTCTGGCGTCCAACGCATGGCGAGTTAACACGACTTATCTCGGGTTTGGCGCCGAATGTGTGAGGTTTGGTTCTTTCCCCACCACGGGCTTCTTAAAGTACTGTGATGATTGGTCCGCTCCCCACCCGCTCGCTCCGTTCCTTTAAGGTACTTTGTTGATTTATTGCATTCCCTGCCTCGCTCCGTTCCTTTAAGGTACTGTGAGGATTCTGTGTTGATTGGTCCGTGCCGAACACACACTTCTAAGTCAAGTATCAATTACCATCACGCACCTGATGTGTGTTCTAATCAGCGCCCCAAGAGGCTTTATAGACTCTGATTCCCCTAGTATCGATGTTGGATCGTTTTGAAACATTCCCTGCATTTGCCTGTTCCTTCCCATCGCTGCTTTCCCTGTTCTGTTGCTTCCCAGGACTCTCGAGAAATATTCCGTTTTGAGAACCTGCTTCCCCGTTACGAAGCGGCCGCCTCGTTTGATCTGCCCGCTTTACGCGTTGCGCTCTGGTGAGTTTTTGTAAACAGTCTTTTGGATCTATCGTTTTTTGTGTGTTTTTAAAGCACCGAAGAGATCCTGTTTTTGTTCATACTGTTCTCACCTTTTTGTCTGTTGGAATTACACGTTTGGATTACCTAATTGTTTTCACTCTGGACACTGCTCACTGTGTGTGTCACACCGAAGATCTGTCATTTGGATTATTAGTTTGGACAATTCACCTCACCTGTCGGTTTCAATTGTGCGCTGAGCTAACTCGGATTCTCTCTCTCCCTCTCCGCCTCCATCCGGAGTATATGCTGGGAGGATCTGCAGAGCGGCTCAGACGTCACGGACAAATTCCACAACATCACCTTCTGGGAGAAGCTGCAGAGCAGCAAACATTCTTCACATGCCTGTTTCCCAGTTTGTTCTGTTCACCACCTAATTCATTCTTGTTACTCAGTAAATAAACACGCCCTTGATTTTGGCTAACTCTGAAACAACTCTCTCTGTGCCGTTTGCGTTTGGGGTCGGTTTCAAACCATAACAGAATGTGTTAAGGTAGAGTTAGAAAAAAATAATAGTTTTGATTAATTTGCGATTAATCGCAAGTTAACTATGGACAATCATGCGATTAATCAGATTAAATATTTTAATCGATTGAGAGCACTAATAATAACCCTAACCCTATGATTTATATATGACACATACTATAATATAGAGGTAGGCTTCAGAACCAACCAAGTGCACGATTAGTTAGTGCATCACTATTTTGAACTACGAGTCAGCCCTGTCTTGAATCAATTGACTTTCTTTTCCAAAAAACATTTAAATAATTCTGATTCAACTTTTCTTTTCTTCCTAGAGTCCATTGTACTGCGTTTTTTGTCTTTATTGACTTTTTTATTTTAAAATGTCCTCCCTTTTTCATTCACTCTTATCTAATTTTCTACTGACCATGGTATACCTGGAAGCACTCAATATGCAGTGGTGCTGTGCATTGCATGCATACAGTATATCACACACAGTGATATAGTATAGTGGTATACAGTAGGTAAACAGCTCTGGTCATGTGACAACTTACACTCAACATGTGACACTGTACATAATTTCATTGATATAATTTATTATTTCAATATTTGCTGGAAATGCATCATTCAGTAACATTTCAGAGCCTTAACTAAACTTTTATTTACGGTCACTATTGTGACCAATGGGATGAAATAACCCTTTTGAGGTTAGAGCCTCTCGAGTAGTAGACTGTACAGTATATCTAAATATAGCTGGCCTATTAGGTGCAATACTGCAGACTGGAGATGACGACATTGCTTTGAGAAAAGGTGTATATTCACTCCTATAAAATCTTCATGGACAGCACTCTCTCACAAGAGCGCAACAGAGCACACAAGAATATACACTTATTTGATTCTTCTTTTGAAACTTCATTACTAGAATGACACAATGTCTAGTGTATCTGCTGGGTCGCTGCCACATCTGAACCATACTGCTGCAAACCAACTGCATCATTGGATTCTACAAAACCATATCTTTCTGAATTTCTCCTTCTTTTAGATGATGTTATAGATGAGAATGATATATAGATAATGATGTTGATTTCTTGAAATGTGGCTTTTTTTGCGTGAACCCTGTTCAGTGACTGAGAAATGTGGTCTTACTTAACGCTGTGTCTTTGGTTGCTACAGAGAAATATATGGCTGACAACAATTCAGCCCAGTCAGGTGGTGGCGGTTATTCCTCGCTGCGACCTCTCAACTACAAGATCGTCATAGTGCAGGTTCTGATCTCTGTCTTCCTTTACATCAATACTGTGCTCCTCGTGACCTTGTTTAGCAAGGAGTCCTTTCGCACAAACATGCGCTACATCTTCTTCGCTAACACACTGCTGGCCGACTGCTTCTTCTTGATACTCGCTAACATCCTGCTGATCGTGAACTACTACCGCGCTCCCATACCCGTTTTGATATGTCTCATCATCTGCGGTTTGTCTACAATGTACCTCTTTGTCACTCCTCTGACTTTAACAGCCATGACCCTGGAGCGCTTCGTTGCCATTTGCATGCCCCTGCGGCATGGAGAACTGTGCACCCCACGCAGCTCCCTGCACTGCATCCTCCTCATCTACATCCTGGGCACCCTGCCCACCAGCATCACCATCGTCATCTTCTTCGCCTCGATCAGCCAAAGCGTCTACACCCAGAACATGTATTGCTCCGTGGAGATGCTCATCATTGAACGCTGGCAGGGTCACGTTAGGTCGGCAATAAGTCAACTCTATTTCCTAACGATGTCTGTCCCCATTGTGTTCTCCTATGTAAAAATAATGAAGGTTGCAAAAACGGCTTCAGCGGAGAGTAAAAAGTCTACGGGGAAGGGTCTCAGAACGGTGATTCTCCACGCCTTCCAGCTGTTTCTGTGTCTCATTCAGCTGTGGTGTCCTCTTGTAGAAGCTGCTATCCTACAGTATGATTACGACCTGTTCTTTAATATCAGATATGTCAATTATGTAACATTGATTCTTGCTCCAAGATGTCTGAGTCCTCTCATATATGGCCTACGAGATGAAAAGTTTTTCTTTGCATTGAGATACTATGCCTTCTGTGGCCTTAATAAGAACATTTCTACAGTTATTGCTGGTAAATGAATTAGGCCTCTGATCTTCTGGTGTTGGGGAGTGGAAATCTTGCTGCAGGAATAATCTTTTTTCATGAATTATTCCTGACCAGATCGTCAATCAACTGTAACCCTAAACACTTTAATTTGGGGATTATCGTTTAAAGGTAATGTGGGAAATTAACGTCAGGCTTGAAAAATATTCAGGCTGACTGTAGACTTATGTCATATATATATATTAGTTAATTAGGAACATTGATTAAGTTAAAAGTGATTGATAAATAGGATTAAAGTACAATCATTATCATATACATTTGAGGACATTATATAAGTCGGTTTTCTTTTAAATAGTACATTGAGAGGCTTTTAGGCCAAGGTTAAAGCGGCCCTTTATCTCCAGAAAGGTAGCTGAGGGTCCAGGGCTGGACATATGTGCATTTCCCTGTTACATAATTCTATGATCTGGCTCAGACCATGTCCTGGACAGGGTCCTTGAGGATGCATGACGTTAATTTCCCACAGGTATAATCTGTAATGCTGTCAAACAGTGATCATCTAGGCTTGTAATTGCACTTTGTTTCCTTTTTTGTTTTTGTGTGATGTGTGGGTTGGAATGTAGTAGGCTAACTTATTATACTGTGTATTTCTCCAGATCTCTCTTGGTAGAGCCTGATGTGTGGCCAGCAGTAGCAACCCCTCCCCTATACCCACTGAAATTCATCCACACATCAGACATAAAATTAAAACGGTAAACAAAGCGCATTATCATGTTGTCGTCTTTTGCCTAGAGATTGCTGTTTGACGACACCTTTAAGTCTTTTCATTTAAATTTCTATATATTCTTTTTACAAATATGTTTTCAGATAATAATTCACTTTCCCTAACAGTTGTATACTTGTATTTATCTTAATGTGTTCACAGTTTAGCCCATTTCTTATTAGCACCACAGTATGATGATAATAATATTCACAATACACGAGTAAATGGCTTTGTCAATGTCAAGAAAACTGCTCAAATCTAATAAAAAATCTAAACACATAGCTATACTCTTTCTGTCTCTCCATCCATCACTCTCAGTAGGAGAAAGTAAAATTACTTTGATTTAACATTACTGTTTAATTATCCCCACCAGGCAAAGCATTGCAGTATACAGTATAACATGTGTACATGGAGTATATGGAAAAGCTACAGAGTAAATAATTATGCTAAGCCAATGTATGTACAGTATACAGTGGTACAAGTATGCATACACTATCATAATAAATCTAGCCTATATAGATTACATGTATACAGTGTGTACAGTGTGTACACAGCGTTATTTTACATTGTTATTATTATCAGTGTTGGGCAAGTTACTCAGAAAGTTAGTTACATAGTACTCCTTTAAAAAGTAATAACTTTTTTATATATAATTTTACTGATGACTTATCAATTTATCAAAGTAATTTGTTACGTCACTGGTTACTTTTGATTATACGCCAATGTGGAGTGAGAGAGACGAGGCAATGAGTCGACGTTCCGATAATAATAAGCTTTACTGAGCATAGCCACAAGGCACACGTTCCAGGGGAAAACAAAACCGTACAGGGCTAGACTATGACCGATAGCAGAAACATACGGAGTGCATTAGTGATAGCAACCAATACCAGGTACAAGTGCATGACCGGAGCCAGCAAAGTCATTAACCCCAGAATTTCGCCAGGGGGCATCAGAGGATTGCCTATGTTCAGAGAGTTCATGAGTCCAAAGGGCAGATCATGACAGTACCCCCCCCCCCCCCGAAGGGGAGGCTCCCAGACGACCCACAAGACCGACCCGGAACAGACATGGGCGAAGGGCCGAGATCCCGGAAAAAACCGGGGATGAGGACACGGAAAACAGGAGCCGGGGGGGGGGGGGGGCAGGAGGGGCACAGCAGCAGGGGGGCCAGGGAACAGGACCAGAGAGGAGCCCGGAGAAGGGCGCACAGGGCACGGGACCAGGGGCACCGGAGAGGGGGACAGAGACAGAGGCCCGGAGAGGCGGGCTAGAGACAGGGACAGAGGCCCGGAGAGGGGGGCCGGAGACAGGGACAGAGGCCCGGAGAGGGGGGCTGGAGACGGGGACAGGGACCCGGTGAGGGGGGCTGGAGACGGGGACAGGGACCCGGTGAGGGGGGCTGGAGACGGGGACAGGGGCCCGGTGAGGGGGGCTGGAGACAGGGACAGAGGCCCGGAGAGGGGGGCTGGAGACAGGGACAGAGGCCCGGAGAGGGGGGCTGGAGACGGGGACAGGAGCCCAATGGCGGAGGCCGGGCACTGGGACAGGGGCCCGGTGAGGGGGCCCGGAACAAAGGGGGCGAGGGCGACAACTCCAGAGCAGGACCCCGGACGGGGGCCCCTCCAGGTGCAGACCCCGGGACCGAACCAGGGGGCCCGGAGATGAAGGGCGGAGGCGACGACCCCAGAGCAGGACCCCGGACGGGGGCCACTCCAGGTGGAGACCTCGGGACCGAACCAGGGGGCCCGGAGAAGAGGGGTGGAGGCGACGACCCCAGAGCAGGACCCCGGACGGGGGCCACTCCAGGTGGAGACCTCGGGACCGAACCAGGGGGCCCGGAGAAGAGGGGCGGAGGGGCGGGACCCCGGATTGATTGATTGATTGAAAACTTTATTAACAGATTGCAGAATGGGTACAGTGACCGTCACAGGCCCGGATTGATTGATTGATTGAAAACTTTATTAACAGATTGCAGAATGGGTGCAGTGACCGTCACAGGCCTGGATTGATTGATTGATTGATTGAAAACTTTATTAACAGATTGCAGAATGGGTACAGTGACCGTCACAGGCCCGGATTGATTGATTGATTGATTTGTGTCCCAGGCCTGGGGAGGCAGAGCCTCAGATATCCACATTGTCAGGGAGTGTGGATTTATAAACCCTGTGCTGCACATGCCCGGGGATCAAATCCTGGCAGACAGGGGTTTCACACTCGAGGATGACTTTGCATCTGTTTGCGGTGCACAACTCATTCTACCCCCATTTACGAGGAACAAGAAGCAGCTGTCTGCAGAGGAGGTGGAGAGAGCCCGGAAAATCTCATCAGTGCGGATCCACATTGAGAGGGTGATTGGACTAGTCAAGAACCGATACACAATACTAAAGGGTCCAGTGCCAATTTGCTGTGTTCAGAGTCTAGCAGGTGAAGCCAATCGTGATCAATACAGCAGCATCGACAAGATCATCCGAGTCTGTGCTGCTTTGGTGAATCTGGGAGACAGCATTGTTCTCAAGGATTAGAGAGACATTTGTGATTGACCTGTGATATAGGACTAGGATTATTATTGCAGATGTTTTGCGTTAGATCTCGCTGATAATTTACACTATTTACCATTGTAAGTAAAACAAGATTAAATTGACCAATCAGGGGGAAATAGTATAATAAGCAAAAGTATCTGCAAAA
Organism: Notolepis coatsorum; assembly: GCF_963971535.1. Lineage (NCBI taxonomy): Eukaryota > Metazoa > Chordata > Actinopteri > Aulopiformes > Paralepididae > Notolepis > Notolepis coatsorum. The sequence goes on from NC_140165.1 coordinate 300,165,359, forward strand.
GATATTCTACTCAATATTTGATCAAATACAAGATATTTTCACTTGATACAATTTAATTTTTTGCAGTGTACTGTCTTTGCCCTGTGAGCCAGATTACAATGATTGTGTTACAGCATGTAGTAAATGTTTTGTGTAAATATTGTTATGGTGTAGTAGACTATCTTACAAAAAAAAACATACACAATAAAATTTAAGTGTAACTAAAATACATTTATTGTCAACATCCATCTCTTCTATGGTACAAAACAAGACAGCAAGAAGGGTACACCTCTATCACCTGAGTAACAATGTTCATCAAAGTGTTGAGTGTTACAGTCAGGGTTCCCACACATTGCAAAATGAAATTCAAGGACTTTCAAGTACTTTCCTAAGCACAATTCTTAATTTTAAAAAGACATTTAAAAGGATACAATTAACATAAATGCTGTTTTTATAAAAAAAAAAATTTATAAAACCAATTTCTAACAATTAGTTACACTTTAAATAAAGACATAGAATTTCTTGATTCAGAAAATCTTTATGAACAAAACTTCAAAAGCGCTAAAAACTAACTAAATTACAAACATCACAAAACAAACTGGTCAGACTACTGCTTGACCTTACTCCTAGAACCCACCTCACCCCTGCCCAATTTTGACAATCTAGGATGGCTTAGAGTATGAATGAATGAATGAATGAATGAATGAATGAATGAATGAATGAATGAATGAATGAATGAATGAATGAATGAAAACTTTATTTAACAGATTGCAGAATGGGTACAATACAGTACGGCTCAATACACACAATTGTTAAGGGGATGCAGACCTGAGAAAGACGTTTGTCTTGTTTCCATCAGGGTCCCCCATTTTCAATTCATATAGACATTTATGACATACACAACATACATGACATTTATGGCATAGGGACATAGGTATTTAGTACTGATACATTTGTGACATAAACGGTATTCAAATATACAGTACTGTTACCCCTAGATCCTGACAGAGTATATACATATGATGGGGAGGGGACTGTACATTAGGAGGGGGTGGGTGGGTGGGAGAGAGATATACATACGGCGGGGAGGGAATATATACATGCGGTGGGGAGGAGACTGTCTATTAGGAGGTGGTGGGGGTTTTGGGCATTTACGGTGGCCAGTTTCGAATTGCAGCCTCCCGTAGGTGCTCTTTAGGAGCGGTTTTGAATGTGGGTAGGGATTCACATTCCTTTACAGCTTTAGGTAGGGCGTTCCACATTGATGTGGCATAATTGCGAAACGTATTTAGTCCCTTGTTTGAGCCGAATCTGGGTTTAACATGATTTGTTGAGCTTCCTCTGGTGTAGTGGTTGTGGTATTCACTGACCTTTGGGAAGTATTTTGACATGTACATGGGTACCTTAGTCGTATAGTGTATCTTGTAGACCAGGCCCATTGCAAGTTGCTGTACTCTGTCGTCTACTCTAAGCCATCCTAGGTTGTCAAAGTGGGCAGGGGTGAGGTGGGTTCTGGGGGTAAGGTCAAGTAGTAGTCTGACCAGTTTGTTTTGTGATGTTTGTAATTTTGTTTTAAGCGCCTTTGAGGTGCTTTGGTACCATGAGGTGCACGCATAGTCGTAGTACCCTTGAATGAGTGCTCCTGCCAGAGTCTTCAGGGTATTCTTGTTTACCAGAGAGGAGATCCGGTACAAGAATACTCACTATACACACACGACTGTGTGGCCAAGTTCAGCTCCAACTCCATAGTGAAGTTCGCAGACGACACGGTGGTGGTGGGGCTGATCTCGGACAACGACGAGAAGGCCTACCGGGAGGAGGTTGAGGTACTGGAACGCTGGTGCCAGGACAACAGCCTGCTCCTGAACATTGGTAAAACCAAGGAGCTGATCGTGGATTATAGGAGAGGACAGCAGGAGACACACACACCACTGAGGATAAACGGGGCCACCGTGGACAGGGTGAGCAGCTTTAAGTACCTGGGGGTCCACATCTCAGAGGATCTGACATGGTCAACACACATAGACACAGTTGTAAAAAAGGCGAAGCAGCGCCTCTACCACCTGAGACAGTTAAGGAAGTTCAGAGTATCGGGGAAGATACTCCAGTCCTTCTACTCACAGGACAAGAAGGCCCTACAGAGAGTGGTGCGCTCTGCCGAGCGTACCACGGGTATTGCACTACCTCCCCTGCAGGTTCTATACAACAAAAGGTGCAAATCCAGAGCCTGCAGAATAATGAAAGACCCTCACCACCCCAATAACAGCCTGTTCCAGCTGCTGAGGTCAGGCAGACGCCTGCGAACACCAGCTACTAGGACAGAGAGGCTTCGGCTCAGCTTCTTCCCCCAGGCCATCAGAGCCTTGAACAATGAACACTGAGGGTCACAGAACACTGAACCCTACACACACAAGCACACATTAGCACACACACGACACACACGCTGTGCACACTCGCACACTAGCAGCCACTTTAACATGAGAAAGCACTCACTCATGCTGCACACGCCCACACTTATGGACACAAAGAAAGGTCACTTTAAAAATAGTATAGTAACAGTGTATTGCACTACCTAGGGACCCAGCATGTCCTTCATGCTCTGTAAATAACTATGTACAAATACCGTGATGTCCCACTATGTTACCTGTTTATTGCACAATGTTGTCTATTGGATTCTATTATATGTTGTACTACTGTATTGCACATCGTTGCGGGCAAGACCACCCGCATTTCATTGTATACTTGTATGCCGTGACAAATAAAACTCTTGACTTGACTTGAATCTAGTTCGTTGGTTGACTTTTTTTATAGTACAGCAACTTAGTTAGGGTTAGACTTATCTTTCTTTTTTCTGCACTCCGGGCAATACCACGTCTTGCTTTTCGGTAGCCTTTTGAGGTTTAGACACCTGGGATGGAACCAGTCATCACAGGTGTCACAGCCAACCATGCTCTCTGATTCTGTTGTTGTTTTACACAAGCAGTAGACTGGAGTGCTTGTGCTGCTGGCCGCCTGTTGCTCCTGTTGGGTGGTTAACACTGGTACCTGTGCCTCGAGGTTTCTCTGCAGCAGTTCAGGAAACACAAATCCTGTCCAAAGACCCTCAAGGTGCAGCACAAGTTGGTCAGTGAAGGCCTCATTGTGTGCTACTCTAATGCACACAGCATCAATGGGAGACCAGATAAGAAGATCGGCATTTGTACGTCTGGTCACGTACATTTGCAGCTGTACCTGGGTGTAGTAGGGGTGTTGAGGCTTTAGTGTAAAGTCCTCAGCCACACAGTAATCTTGTTGGTCTCTGATAGCGCCCAGACCAGCTCTCAGTTTATATGGGCATTTGATCTCCAGGACACCTTGCCCACAACACTAGCAGGAGATCAGGCCATCTGGGGACGCAGCCAGGAAAGGCTTCTCCTTGTCGATGAAAAGGCCCGACTTAGTGATCTTATGGCCAGAGTGTGGCCCAGGATGGGTAATAGTGATCTCACTGGGCATGGTGTATGGAGGTGGGGATCCAGACAAAATGTGTGTTAGATACTCATATGCGTTGTCCTCGTTATCGATGCCATATTTTATGGTTGCGATGTGGTCCAACCTCTTCCTGGTGGGGCTGCAAATGTCTCTGACCATGGACGGAGACATAGACTTTGACAGCCTGAGTTTGTGGCAGGAAGAGGCTGTGATGCGTCCAACACGCTGCTCATATATATATAATATAAATAATGATGGGGGGAACTGAAATTGAACAGGTAGAAGAAGCAAAGCTACTAGGTATAACATTGGACAGTCATCTGAACTGGTCAACGCATATAAATAACATAACAAAAAAGATGGGGAGAGGGCTGGCTTTAATTAGAAGATGTGCAGAATTCCTAACTCCAGAGTCAGTGATCCTTGTTATATAGTCGTACTGGCGAATCGCGTACTGCTCTTCGCCATCGAGATATACCTCATCTCCAGTACCTAGTGTACTCCATCAACGAATAAAACAAATACACCCAGCACCTGCCAGGCCCCGCCCTAGTGACGTACTATATAGCACTAGGCGTGGTCACCACTCGCTCTTCCTCTATTTTCGTTTCCATCATGGCGGATGCTTGCACCCTGTGAAACTAGTTGTAATGAAAAGTTTAGAGAAATTACGCAATGTTGAGTGTTTACCGGAGATTTGCCAACCCCTGGAATCTTCGGCATGTTCTGACGGCGCTCGTATGGGTTCTGCGACTCTGCAGCGGGATGCATTTCGATGCATCTCAGCGTCGAGTCTGTAGTCTCCTCGTTTTGTTGACAGCAGACAGAGGGACGGCGTGTGAGGTGTAGCTATCGAGCTACCTCACACAATGTAGGATCTGCGCCACTAGGCATTAACGCTGGTGTTAGTAATGCTGCTTGTTGTTTTGTTAGACAACCGAGTTGTATATCGGCGCCAGGGGCAGGATGTTTGGGTAAACGTCCCTCTGAGTTGGACGTTTCCCAGGCTGTCCTGGAGCGCGCTGCTAATACTATATGCTATAATGCTGGGTCACTGTTCTACTGTTCCCCGCTGTGGGATGTCACTAGGCATGACAATGCTGGCGTTTGTGATGTTGCTCGAGTTGTCCCGGGAGACAACCGAGTTGTGTATTGGCGCAAGCGGCGGGATATCTGGGTAAACGTTGTTGTTTTCCCCGTTATCCTGGAGCGCGCGGCTAATGCTATGCTATGTTGGGCTACTGTTTCTGTTTTGTCTCCCTGCTGCGGGAATGTCTGTCTACACTACAGTCTTCCCTCCTCTTAACCATTCATGCTGACGGTCAATCGGTGTCTACTGTGGGAGTATTGCAGGGGCTTTGTTTACCTTTTTCATGGGTAAATGGGCTGAGGTCTAGGGCTGGTGTGCTGTTTGTGAATATTATGAATGAATGTGGGACTGGTTCTCTGGTCCGCATCCCTTTAACGTTGTGTGCATGGGCTAGCTAGCCCATTCTACAGTATATTGGTGGTGTTGTGAGGTCGGGATCAGCGCCTCCCGTCCTGGCATGGGGACATGTTTTTACGGGACTGGAGGTGTGGCGTGGTGGTTGCTGTATTGGCAAAATGTGACTTTTGGCAATATGGTGAAGAGACTATGGCGTGGGCATGGAAGGGGGGCTGAGCGATGGACACTAGGACTCAATGTTATGGAAGAGACAATGTCATTTTTTTTTGGGAGGGATGTTCTATGTTTAGTTCTGACGGTCAACTTCTCCTTTCCCTGATGAGAGTCGCGGTTTCCGGCCGGAACTGTGGCTCATTTGGTAAGCGGTGGAGGTTGGGGGGATTTGTCTGTCAGGTTAGGATTATAAATTGGGGTATTTTGTTGATGTTTTATTATTACTCTTGTTTTGAACGGTTTTGTGTTTTGGTAAGAACGGTAGTTAGCCTTTGTTGGTCCGTTAGGGGTCCAGTGAATGAAGTAAGGTTTCTTGTTTAGTTAGACATTTAAAATTTATTATATGGCTAGGTTTCTTGTTTAGATTAGGCATTTAAACTTTTATTATATAATTATGGTTTCTCGTTTAGTTAGACGTTCACATTTTCTTGGTTATATGATTTGGGTGGGACTAGGGATAGCCCCACATGGGGGAATGTTGTGGAAAATGTGTATACGGGGGTGGAGGTAGGGAAGGGTTTACCTTGACTAGTTTAATATAGGTCAACTAGCAGAGCTCAAAGACACTAGGGCGACAGTCTGGCTGATGTTCTTAAAACAACCTCAAGTATAGGACAGATAGACATTTCAAGTAAATCACATCTTGTTCTTTTCTTCTTTTATCTTGACTCCAGCTTTGTCTCAGGGACGATAAACCTTTAGACTTATCTTCTGTTTTTATTCTCTCTTCTATGTTAAATCTATGTGTCATCTTAATGTACGTCATGTCATATCTGATATAATATGTTACGTCATCATATCTGTCATGTCGGGGCAGGGCTGGGAAGGTATTATCTGGGGGCACGTGGAGTTGGGGAGTCAGAGTGTTTTTTCAGTTATGGTGACCGTCTGCTAATCCATAGACTACCTTCTTTCAAACCTCTTCTGTTAAAACTTCTTTTCTTAAATAAATTACCTACTTGTTGAAATTGGAAACAACGTCTCCTGCTGTGTCAACGACAACCAAGCCACAACAGCCTCCTCACGCTAGTGAGTTGGAGGCGAGCCTTCACCTGTCATGTCCGGTCCGGGCTTGGGGATTTACCTCAGCCGTACTCAGGGCCTCAGGGCTACCGATCAACTTTTTGTCTGTTGCGGTGTCTCTCGCGCTGGTAAGGCACTGTCGAAACAGCACCTGTCCCATTGGTTGTGCGAGGGCATTGCCCTTTGCTACACGTTGGCTGGGCTGGCCCCCCCTGGGGGTGTCAGGGCACACTCCACTCGTGGGGTGGCGGCCTCTGCCGCACTGCTGGGTGGGGCCTCGGTGGAGGACATCTGTGCTGCGGCTTCATGGTCCTCACCGGGTCCCTTCGTAAGGTTTTACCTCATGGACATGACCGGGGGTTCTGTCTCCCAGGCGGTTCTGAGGTCTGGAACCTCTCCTGCTTCCCGTCCTTCGGTGGGGTAGCAGGGGTGTGTGGGTGTGGGCCACAATGTGTTGTGTCACACGTGGTCCCGCCTGTGCTGTGCGTTTAATAGGTTCTAGTTCCCTCTTTTTCGCACTTGGGTGGAGTTGACTGCCGCCCCCTCTTCACTAGGAAGGAGGGGTGACGGGACTCCCCTCCCCCCTGATGTGGGCTTTCGGGTCCTCAGGGGGTGCATTTGTCGGTCCTCGCGTCTGCTCTGTCCCCATATCTCGATGGCGAAGAGCAGGACGCGATTCGCCAGTACGACTATATAACGATATATATGAGTACTGGCTGAGCGTCCTGCTCTTAGCTTGCCCTGAGGTCCCTTGGGGAAACTTTTCTTTTGGAAACGGTTTTCCGAGGAAGAGCGAGTGGTGACCACGCCTAGTGCTAGGGTGGCCAACCCGCGGCTCGCGAGCCGCATGCGGCTCTTTGCCCGTCAATGTGCGGCTCTTCCATCCATAATTTTTTTTTTTTTTTTTTTTTTTTTTTTTTTATGTCACTCATTCCATAAGGACGTAGAATAAACATTTAATTTTTTTTTTTAAATGGTCCATTTGCATGTTCTTGGTATCTGAATCTAGGGACATATATGGATCAGTGTCAGAAATAGTGTGTCTGTTACTAGGCTTGAGTAAATTGTAATGAACCAAAGGAGAATATCAATTCTATTTAAAAAAAAATTATCTTTGACTGTGAATAACACCATGCTAAAATTGACCAGACCTGAAAAATCTAAGCAAATGAATAAAGGGAAGATGATTAAACAGAAGGTTTTGTAGATACAGTACTGAATTCTGCCATCTTTTTTATAATGTAAATTTCTCCACCATTTTTCATCATATTGCAACACCGTTTTTTGCAAGACGTTCACAGAAAGGTAGAGAAACTAACTGCGTTCTGTTTTATGGCAATAACGTTCAGGTTTGTGGGAGATAATCAGAAAAAATAAGAGAAATTAAAAAGTAAATCCAGAAGTCAGATGATTGACAGGGGCTGGTGTGAGCTGGGTAGGGTAGTTTTTCGAAATTTGAAAGCCCTGAGTCTCTTCCTTCAAAAGACTACACTCACTTTTGGCTGTGCCACTTCCTCCTGTCAATATGCGCCGGTTTCCGACTCAATGCCCTGAGATTTCTATAATCTTATATTTCACTAATAACAGTTAAAATAATTGGTAAACAAACGTAATGCTGAAAATATACACTTTTACTGTATATCTCGGGCTTAAGAGGTTAACCCTGTGAGGCCCAAATTAAAAAGAAATGAGCAACTTCAGAGGCCAGAGGGTGGGACATATAAACACATTTACTATAAAATAGCATTGTGAGGCTGAACAACAGGACCAATTGACTATACATGTGCTTAAAGGGGAACTATCTTATAAATGGCCTTTTTCAGTGTTTACCATTGTTTCTTAGCTATGTGGACTTATATTAATAGGATATATGTCTCTAATTCTCATATTGGCGCATTCTTCCAATTCTCCTCTCACAATATTCACCCTCACTGAACTGAGTCATCTGAAAATGTGCATATCTGTGATGTCAGAGATTTCTCAGCTGCATAATAATGTGGCAGTTGATGTGGCAGTTGGCACCAGGCCACACAGTGGTTGGCGCCCAGCCTCAAAACGGCTTAAGATCTTGAGGTAGAAAAATGCGGTTTTTAGTACTTGATTAGAAATACAAAACAATGCATTTTTTGGGAAAAAAACCTAGGTGTTCCATAGACTCACAGGAATTGTGTAAAAGTGCCCAAATAGTGAAAGAAATAGTAAAATAGTTCCCCTTTAACATTTTTTAAATAAACATTATTTTTTTAAATGGCTAAAAGTGATTTTGTAATTTTGCAACCGTGGGTCTCACAGGGTACTTTTAACCCTGTGAGGCCCAAATAAAAAAGACATTAGCAACTTCTGAGGCCAGAGGGTGAGACCTATAAACACATGAAGGGTGCCGTGAAAAAAGGTTGAGAAACGCTGGTATATGGTGTGGCTCTTTGTGGTACCACAGTCATTTTTGTGGCTCTTAGTCTCTGACTGGTTGGCCACCCCTGTACGTCACTAGGGCGGGGCCTGGCAGGTGCTGGGTGTATTTGTTTTATTCGTTGATGGAGTACACTGGAGATGAGGTATATCTCGATGGTGAAGAGCAGGATGCTCAGCCAGTACTCATATAACTAGGTTATATACATAACCTATCGTTATCCAGGCTCTGATCCTTTCACATCTGGATTACTGTCCTGGGATCTGGGGAAGTGCTGGAAGAGAAAAACTGGGAAAACTACAAATGACACAGAACAAAGCAGCGCGCCTTGCTCTGAATTGTAGGAAAAGGTCAAACATAGTAAGCATGCATGAAAAACTGTCATGGTTAATGGTAGAACAAAGACTAAATGTAAATATCATAATGTTTTTTAGAAATATATATAAGAACAAAAAACCTGCTTGTCTATATGATGAGATACAATTCACAATCAACAGACACAGTTACTCCACCAGGCATGTGTCAATGGAAAGATGTACTGTAAAGATGCCAAGAACAAATGCAATGAAAATAACAGTGATGTATAGAGCCATGACTGCATGGAATTCCTTACCACCTGCACTAACTAGGGTTGAAGACTGCAATGAATGAATGAATGAATGAAAACTTTATTAACAGATTGTAGAATGGGTACAGTACAGTACAGCTCAATACATACAATTGTTAAGGGGATGCAGACCAGAGAAAGACTTTCGTCTTGTTTACATCAGGGTCCCCCATTTTCAATTCATCGTAACATATAATATGACATACATGACATACAGATAGACAGTACTCCTACATCTATACATTTATGACATACCAGATTTGCAATTACAGTACTGTTTGTGATACAAAAAGAGTCCAGAAAGAAAAGAGTATATACATTAGGCGTAGAAACTGTACATTGGATTGGGTAGGTGGGGGTGGGGGGGGACTGTACATTGGAGGTGGTTGTGTGGGGGGGGGGGGGGGGGGGGGTGGGGGGGGGGGGGTTGGGTAGGAGTGGGGGGGGGGGGGTTGGGTAGGAGGGGTGGGTGGGGGAACAATCTGTTAATCAAATCAAATCAAATCAAATTTATTTATAGGGCCCGACAACACACGTTAATGTCCCCATGGGCCGTACAGGTCTTCTTTAAACAAGTCAAGAAGACAACATAACAATAAGTCAAGAACAGAACAAGAACACCATAGGGTCCAAACATTTTTTAGATGAATGCAAATAAATGAAAGAATGCAAGCACTCCCAGACATACCCCACGCGAAGGTAAGGAAAAACTCACTAAAACCTAACAATAGGGAAAAAAAGCTCCACAGGCAATGTGGAGGAGAGAAACCTTAGAAGGGCCGTTCAAGGGGGGATCTCCCTTCTTAGATGTCGGTGATAGTAGTGTTGCAGACGGACAGTTGGTAAGCATGCACTCATGTGTGTGGTGAAACACAGATGAGTGCATGCAATAGCAACTGTACATTTTGAAAAATTAAAGATAGAGCTAATAGCGATAGCAACTGAACATTTTGAAAGATTAAAGATAGAGTTGATAGCGGATCTATTTGAGGCACAGGGGCGGCGCAAGAGGGTCACGTCCTCCCCGTCTTAGTCACGGGACATTCAACACTCCGGTCGTTGCTCAGGGACAGCCGGAGACAGGGGGAAGGGGGGTGGCGCAGAGAGGGTCGCGAACTCCCCGACATCATCGCGGGACATCCGGCACTCCGGTCACCACTACGAGACCTCCGGAGACAGGGGGGCACGCAGAGGGGGTCGCAATCTCCCGGCCTTCGTCACGGGACGTCCAACACTCCGGTCAACACTCCAGGACAGCAAGTCATAGGAAGACAGGGAGACGGGACAGGCGTTAGACAGCTCATGAGATTGTAGTAGGCGGACATAGCAATAGATACAAGTGGTAGGCATATATGTGAATGGAGTAGATATATGAAGTAAGCGTATTATGTGAATAGAATAGAAGTACTTAACCCAGCAATGAAACCGCGTTGACTGTTAATCAGTTGACAGGACCACGGACAGACGGCGGTGAATAACTGATCCAAGGCCTCGGAGGTGCATGTAGAGCAGTCACTACAAGCTTGGCCAAGACCCCGAGGCATCCATCACCTTGGTCAGCGCCAGGAGACGGGTACTCAGAGAGAAGGGGGAGGGAGGGGGGGGGGGGGGGAGAGGGGGGGGGGAAGAGTTAGAGAGTTCCCATGTTTGTGGTGCTGCAAAGGAGCAGACATGTAGTACCCTGTAGTGCCATGTAGTACCCCGTAGTGCCATGTAGTACCCTATAGTACCCCATAGTGCCATGTAGTACCCCGTAGTATCCTGTAGTACCCTGTAGTGCCATGTAGTACCCTGTGGTGCCTTGTGGTACCATGTAGTACCCCGTAGTGCCATGTAGTTCCATGTAGTGCCATGTAGAGCTATGTAAGCCATGTAGTACCCTGTAATGCCATGCAGTACCAAGTAGTACTCTGTGGTACCATGTAGTACCCTGTACCCTAACTAAACTACCCTATAGTAAACTACCCAGTGGTACCATGTAGTACCCTGTACCATAACTAAACTACACAGATTAATCTAAAGGTCAGTCCCCGACCAGGTGAGATCAAGGTAGGTTGAAGGAGAGAGAGAAAAGATGAGTCTTAAGCAGGGATTTAAAAGCTTCGACAGAGCAGGCGCCCCTGATGACGGCAGGTAATTTGTTCCACAGGTAGGGAGCGCGGTAGACAAAGGCTCTGTGGCCGGCGGATTTCTTTTTAACCCTAGGGGTTGATAGAAGCCCCGCATTTTGTGAGCGCAGAGCACGAGCAGGCGAGTATCGGGAGATGAGATCGGATAGATAGAGCGGTGCAAGCCCATTTAAAAATGTGTAGGTGAGGAGTAGCACTTTAAAGTCAGAGCGGGCTTGGATAGGAAGCCAATGTAGGGCGGACAAAACTGGTGTGATGTGATCAAATTTTCTAGTTCTAGTTAGTATCCGTGCAGCCGCATTTTGCACGAGTTGAAGATTTTTGATGCTTGAATTAGGTAAGCCTGAAAAAAGTGCATTACAGTAGTCCAGACGTGATGAGACAAAAGCATGAATCAGGGTTTCAGCATCAGCCAGAGTTAAAATGGGGCGTATTTTTGCGATATTACGAAGATGGAAGAATGCAATTTTGGTGACATTTTTTATATGTGCATTAAATGAGAGGGAGGAATCAAAAATGACTCCGAGGTTTTTTATGGTGGAGCTCTGGGATACATGACAGGTATCAAAGTTGAGGGAGATGTCCTGAAACAGGCCTCTGTGGTTTGGGGGGCCAACAATTAACATCTCAGTTTTATCTGCATTAATAAAGTTTTCAATCAATCAATCAATCAATCAATCAATCAATCAATCAATCAATCAATCAATCCGGGCCTGTGATGGTCACTGTACCCATTCTGCAATCTGTTAATAAAGTTTTCAATCAATCAATCAATCAATCAATCAATCAATCCGGGCTTGTGACGGTCACTGTACCCATCTGCAATCTGTTAATAAAGTTTTCAATCAATCAATCAATCAATCAATCAATCAATCAATCAATCCGGGCCTGTGACGGTCACTGTACCCATCTGCAATCTGTTAATAAAGTTTTCAATCAATCAATCAATCAATCAATCAATCAATCAATCAATCAATCCGGGCCTGTGACGGTCACTGTACCCATTCTGCAATCTGTTAATAAAGTTTTCAATCAATCAATCAATCAATCAATCCGGGCCTGTGACGGTCACTGTACCCATTCTGCAATCTGTTAATAAAGTTTTCAATCAATCAATCAATCAATCAATCAATCAATCAATCAATCAATCAATCAATCAATCAATCAATCAATCAATCCGGGCCTGTGACGGTCACTGTACCCATTCTGCAATCTGTTAATAAAGTTTTCAATCAATCAATCAATCAATCCGGGCCTGTGACGGTCACTGTACCCATTCTGCAATCTGTTAATAAAGTTTTCAATCAATCAATCAATCAATCAATCAATCAATCAATCAATCAATCAATCAATCAATCAATCAATCAATCCGGGCCTGTGACGGTCACTGTACCCATTCTGCAATCTGTTAATAAAGTTTTCAATCAATCAATCAATCAATCAATCAATCAATCAATCAATCAATCAATCAATCAATCAATCCAGGCCTGTGACGGTCACTGTACCCATTCTGCAATCTGTTAATAAAGTTTTCAATCAATCAATCAATCAATCCGGGCCTGTGACGGTCACTGCTGCAATCTGTTAATAAAGTTTTCAATCAATCAATCAATCAATCAATCAATCAATCAATCAATCAATCAATCAATCCGGGCCTGTGACGGTCACTGTACCCATTCTGCAATCTGTTAATAAAGTTTTCAATCAATCAATCAATCAATCAATCAATCCGGGCCTGTGACGGTCACTGTACCCATTCTGCAATCTGTTAATAAAGTTTTCAATCGATCAATCAATCAATCAATCAATCAATCCGGGCCTGTGACGGTCACTGTACCCATTCTGCAATCTGTTAATAAAGTTTTCAATCAATCAATCAATCAATCAATCAATCAATCCGGGCCTGTGACGGTCACTGTACCCATTCTGCAATCTGTTAATAAAGTTTTCAATCAATCAATCAATCAATCAATCAATCAATCAATCAATCAATCAATCAATCAATCCGGGCCTGTGACGGTCACTGTACCCATTCTGCAATCTGTTAATAAAGTTTTCAATCAATCAATCAATCAATCAATCAATCAATCAATCAATCAATCAATCAATCAATCCGGGCCTGTGACGGTCACTGTACCCATTCTGCAATCTGTTAATAAAGTTTTCAATCAATCAATCAATCCGGGCCTGTGACGGTCACTGTACCCATTCTGCAATCTGTTAATAAAGTTTTCAATCAATCAATCAATCAATCCTGCACGCGTCTATACTTTCCATAGCCGCATTTCTGGCAGACGCTCTCTGATTGGCCACTGTTGCCCAATCGCGTGACGAGCTGTGTCTTTGCCCATTTCCGCGTCGAACAGCCTGCAAACTACCTGGCGTTCTATTGCCATGCTCTAAGACAAACTCTAACCTTAACCAACTTTGAAAGAGTGCCTAAGCTTAACCGTCGAAAGAACTTGCCGTCACGCTATAAGAGAAACTCTAACCTTAACCAACTTCGAAAGAGTGCCTAAGCTTAACCAGTGTAGAAACAGGTGTCGGCCAATCAGAGAGCGTCTTGCCAGAAATGCGGCTACGGAAAGTATAGACGCATCCCGCACGGTGCAATACTCCAATTCAGCCATTGGGTGGGACGGTCACGTGACCCAAATCAGCCAATGGGAGCGAGGGTCCTGAGAGTGTCTTAGTGGGAGGAGCCTCGTATGGGTCCTGAGAGTGTCTTCGGTCCTGAGAGTGTCGTGTTCTGCGGTCCTGCAGCTGGATGCATCTCACACATAGGGCTTTAATTCGATATATATATATTGTATTAAAAAATATGCACACGGAGACGCTAGAGGTCGCCAAATTGCCGGTGGGCAAATCGTCCTCAAGAGGGCCCACATGTGGGCCCCCAAGTGTTTTAATAGAGTGGTAAGTTGTTTATATCCTCTACTCTGGTCATTTTAACATAAAAACATGTAAAACATTTAACATAGTTGTTGTTATTTAAAAAGAAAAGATGACTAACGGGGTGGAAAGGAACTCAACGGGGTGGAAAGGACCCTAACAGGGTGGAATTACCAACGTCTATGACCTTCGGACATCCACAGCCAACTTTTAACATAATACATACAACTCTCTGTCTCTATGTCTATCTTCTATCTCTGTCTGTTTCGGTCCGCCTTTCTATCTGTCTCTGTCTGTCTTTCTACCTATCTCTGTCCACTTTTCTATCTGTCTCTCTCTGTCTATGCCTCTGTCTCTTTGTGTCTGTCTGTCTGTCTGTCTATGTCTCTCTCTCTGTTTGTCTCTGTCTGTCTGCCTGTGTCTTTCTTAATTTGTCTCTGTCCGTCTTGGTGCAACAAGTTTTGGGTTGATACCATTAGTTAACCATTAGTACAGTGCACCCAAAGTAGGTTTCAGCATTTATGCTGTATATATCTGTTCAAGTGTTTCATGCTTAGCACTTGGAAATTGGAGAAGCGTATACTTACTATAAAGAAAATTATGTACTGTATTAACTATTTTGAGGTTAGCCCCTCTCCAGTAGTAGACTGTATCCAAATATAGCTGGCCTATTAGGTGCAATACTGCAGACTGGAGATGACGACATTGCTTTGAGAAAAGGTGTATTCACTCCTATAAAATCTTCATGGACAGCACTCTCTCACAAGAGTGCAACAGAGCACACAAGAATATACACTTATTTGATTCTTCTTCTATTTTGGTCTATTTTATCTGCTGGGTTGTTGTCACATCTGAACCACTGCAAACCAACTCAGCATTGGATTATACAAAATCCTATCTTTCAGGATTTCAGATTGTCTTTACTGATGCATTATAGTTAATGATATAGATTTCTTGAAATGTTTTTTTTTTTTTTTTGGAACCTTTTTCAGTGACTGAGAAATGCTGCCTCACTTAACATTATGTCTTTGGTTGCTACAGAGAAATACATGGCTGACAACAATTCAGCCCAGATGGGTGGTGGCGGTTATTCCGGGAGGCGACAGATCCATTACAAGGTCATTATAGTACAGGTTCTGATCGCCGTCTTCCTTTACATCAACTTTGTACTCATTGTGACATTCTTCAGGAAGGACTTCTTTTACACAAATATGCGGTACATCTTCTTCGCTAACACACTGCTGAGTGACTCCTGCTACTTGATCCTGACTAACATCCTGCTGATCTTGAGCTTCTTTCGTGTTCCCATGCCGATTTGGTTGTGTGTGATCTTCTTTATTTTGTCATGTACGTATGGCTTTGTCACTCCTGTGACTTTAGCAGTCATGACCCTGGAGCGCTTCGTTGCCATTTGCATGCCCCTGCGGCATGGAGAGCTGTGCACCCCACGCAGCTCCCTGCACTGCATCCTCCTCATCTACTTCCTGGGCTCCCTGCCCACCAGCGTCACCACATTCATCTTCTTTGCCGCAGTCAGCCAAAGCGCCTACACACAGAACAGTATTTGCTCCGTGGAGATGCTCATCATTGAACGCTGGCATGATCACGTTAGGATGGCTATAAGTCAACTCTATTTCCTAATCATGGCAGTCATCATTGTGTTCTCCTATGTTAAAATAATGAAGGTTGCAAAAACGGCTTCAGCGGAGAGTAAAAAGTCTACGGGGAAGGGTCTCAAAACAGTGATTCTCCACTCCTTCCAGCTGCTTCTCTGTCTCATCACCCTGTGGTGTCCTCTCATAGAAGCCGCTATCCTACAGTATGATTTAAACCTGTATCACAAAGTCAGGTATGCCAACTATATAACATTCATCCTCGCTCCAAGATGTCTGAGTCCTCTCATATATGGCCTACGAGATGAAAAGTTTTTCTTTGCATTGAGATACTATGCCTTCTGTGGCCTTAATAAGAGAATGTCTACAGTTATTGCTGGTAAATGAATTAGGCCTCTGATCTTCTGTTGTCGGGGAGTGGAAATCCTGCTGCAGGAATAATTTTCATGAATTATTCCTGACCAGATAGTCAATCAACTTTAACCCTAAACACTTTAATTTGGGGATTATCATTTGAGTCTTATAAAATTAGGATTTCTATATATTATTTTATTTTTTGTTGAATAGTTTTTAAAACAATGATTCACATTCCTTCAGCGTATGACATGTACTTGTATTTATCTTAATAATGTTTGAATTTTAGCCCATTTTTCATCAGCACTACAGTTATGTCCACAACGCAAGAGTAAATGGCTTTTGTTGAGTGTATTTGTCGATGTCAAGACGACTGCTCAAATCTAACGTGAATCGAGGCAGAGCTACAGTATACTCTTTCACTCTCTTAGATTTTATATTGCCGTTTAATATACTAATGCATTTCCTGTTAAAAGAGCATCATGGTAGGATCACATAACAAGTACGGTGGAACCCATTTAAAAGAAAAATATTGAGGTTTGATATGCTATCAAAACTGATTATAGATTAAACACTTTTGAAACCTGATGAATGGAATGAGCTGCAATCAGAAAATTAACATGCATAGTAAACCATTTCAACATATACACACAAGCACACCACACAAGCACACTTATTTCATGCACAAACTGCTGCTACTTACACTGTAGAATAATTCCTTTTTTCATTTATCTTCTGTTTTTCACCTTGTGAAAAACCTACCTTGTTTTGTATAGTTTGTATAGATCGTTGTGTATTGTTGTTTACAAATCTACTACGATTGAGGATCCTGGAAATACAAGCATCTCACGTTTTTCTGAATGTATGTAAAAAAATGTTTAACTAGTCTGTGACAATAAAATAATCTGAATCTGAATCTGAATATACATAATTATGCATATTTGCAGTATACCGTGGTGCACTAGTACTTCTGTCTCGTGCCTACAGTATGATCATCCAACACAGTAACTCTATGTAAGATTCAGATTGGAACTATGGGCCCAATCTGACTGGCTTGTCCTTAAGGTCCCCAGAGTACAGACTCAACTTGGAAAGTCAGCCTTTTGTTTTAATGCCCCAGTTTCGTGGAATGATCTTTAACTCACGCAAAGAAATCAATACCCCACTGACATTATGGACAGTTTAAAAACATGATTAGAAATCTCCTAGTGGTCTGTGGCTGTTTTTAATTCAGATTCTCAATTTGTCTTTGTATTTGTGTTTTTGTCCTATTTATTCAATAATACAATAATTATGAATAGCTGATTTCTTATTATTAATAATGCCTATAATCCTGACAGCGTTGTAAATGAGGGAAACCTCAATTGCCTTCTTCAAGTATAAATAAAGGTCTGAATGAATGAATGATGGTGGTGACTATAGGCCTGGTTTTGATTCAGTTTTGTTGACCTGTGATGAGAAGGACTGTGTTGAATATAAACATCCCTGTGCTTATGTACAGGTTGGATTTTTGACAAAATCATATAACTTGTAGGTCTTTGCTGACTGATCCCATTTTTGTTTGGTTTGATGAATGAAGACTTTTCTAAAGTCTGTGGACAGGATTAAGATAAATATATGCATACATACAAAAACTGTTTAGCAATAGAATAAACTCTGATGAAGAGCAATACACTCTGATGGATATAGCGTACCACCCGAGGGATAGCAATACACTCTGATGGATAGCAATACACTCTGATGGATAGCATACTCTGATGGATAGCATACACTGTATGATAGCAATACACTCTGATGTTTAGCAACACACTCTGATGGATAATAATATACTCTGATGTTTAGCAATACACTCTGATGGATAGCAATACACTCTGAAATGGGTCATTCCTGGCTATTGGTGACTTTTCAATGTGCTAACCTTTGGGGAAAAGATCTTCGTTTTTCTGCGTTTTTAGAATTATATCAGGTAAATAACATGTTTAACCTTCAGGTACTTGTATTGATAGAGCTCAATCACTTAAATAATAATAATTATGGGTGGATTGTTCAGCCATCGACCGTGAGAGAGTTCCACCATGTTAGGGACATATACATAGCTATTGCAAAGTCTTAATAATGTAAATATTCAACAATACTTAGCTTTTCATACCTTATGTTCAAGTTCAAGTTTCAAGTTTGTTTATTATTTGTTATAATAAAATACAGAATATTTTATGATGAAATGCTTGTTTCTGTATGTTATGTGTCCCTTATTCCATCATAAATATGGTTTTATTTTAATAATAATTAAACAATAATTGTGGAGTAGAACATTTGTTTATTATTCAGAACAATCACATGTATGCAGCAGGGGCGGATTTAGGATTGTAGGAGATCCGGGGCTTAGCCCAGATAGGTATTTTTTTTACTTCGACACCACAACCTTTAACTTATACCACCACCTTAAAGCGGACAAAAGGCACTAGAGAACACTTAAATTCACACCCTTTAACACTATCAGTGCCAGCCTTGTTTACCTTTTTACCCCCTTGAATGCCATCATCCACTTCAATGTTAGCGTTAAAAGCGCATAATCTATGTTTTAAATTATGGCTATGTGTCTAATCTGCCCGTCGCTTATCAATGACTTGTTTGCAGTCAACATTGTCAAAACGGATTGTTTTTTAATCGGTTCATATCCTTTTTATAGCATTTCCTGTAGTACCCTGTAGTACCATGTAGTGCCATGTAGTACCCTGTAGTAGTACCCTGTAATGGCCGACTGTCATTCCTGGGTGTGCTGACAGTCGTCCACGATGCACCCGCTAATGTGCCTCTTCACGCTGTACCAAAGTTGTGATGTTGAATGAATTGAATGTCCAAAGTTGCTCCTCTTACGGTTTACAGGGTTTATTGTTGTCCAAAGGTAAATGATAGTGAATGAAGGGTTAAACAGAACTGTCATCAATTGCTCCGTGGTCAGTTCCAACAGTGAGACAGGTGTGAAGGTAAAACCTCACCAGGTGCATGAGATTACAGTGATCACCTATGGCTACTTATAGAAGTGGGGCTATAATGGGTGGTGAGCCCCCTAGTGTCCAAACATAAATAAGACACTAGTGTATGGTAACCAAACAGTGTATGGTTCTAATATATAATATAATATATATATAATAATAATAATAATAATAATAATAATATAATAATATATAAATCCACCAAGTCGGTTTCTGCTTGTACACACCGGCCCCTTAATTGTGCATTAAATCACAAAATTATATATATAGCAAAGAAGCTACCGACACAATCTATAATCAATGTCAATGTCCTCAATAATAATCAATATGAAATCATAATTCTAAACACGAAGAAGCTTGACTGGGTCCTGGTTTTCGCTTGTTGTCCCTGTGCATGGGAAGAACAAATTAATTAGTGATTCAAATAACAGTCAAGGTAACTTAATAATAATATTCAAAGTGTTTTTTGTTTTGTTTTAACAAACAGAGCCATATAGCTCTGATAGGCATATAGCCAATGTCTATTCAAAGTTCAACAGAGCCCTATAGCTCTGATAGGCATATAGCCAATGTCTATTCAAAGTTCAACAGAGCCCTATAGCTCTGATAGGCATATAGCCAATGTCTACTGGTTGTGACTCTCCATCAGGGTCGTCAGGACTGTAGGCGGTAAGTCGTTGGGAAGTCTCAGCCATTCTTTCCCAGGTTTCCTTACGCCGTCGTCTTTTGTAGTTTCTCCTCTTGGAAACCGGCCTCGGTAACACCATGGGCTTCCATGGGCTTCACTTGATAAGCTTCTTCAGGTAGTTGCTTTTCCATTTCTTTGTCTTTGTTTTCATTGTCGGAGGCTCCTGTAGTGATGTCAAAACTCTTGCTCCGTTTCTCGTATTCTTTTGAAGTTGTATCATCTTTCTTAGATGTTCTGTCTTTCTTCCCTCTCTGAGACTCAGTGGTCAGAGAATCATCTACTGGCTCATCCTCCACAGAATCTACAATCTGATATGAATCCCACACTTCTTCTGATACTTCTATCTTGGTGCTGCTCTTTCCCGTTGGCTTGTCATCTCCTCCAACACTCTTATCCTCCTCAGCAGGTCTTTGCAGAGTAGAGCTACGTTTTAGGAGATGCACTTCTATGCTTGTTTGATGTAGATCAGTGTGAGACTGAGGGGCTTGGGTATGAGAGGTTGTTGGCAGCACATGCCGGCTTCGACCAGCAGGGGCAGCACATCTTGTTTTAGCAGTATGGCTTGGCCACTGGTCCACCTCTTCTACTCCATCGTCTTCCTCTTCTTTATCACTGTCCTCCTCCTCGTCTTCATCACTGGCCTCCTCGTCTTCATCACTGTCCTCCTCCTCGTCTTCATCACTGTCCTCCTCGTCTTCATTACTGTCCTCCTCTCCTTCATCACTCTTGTCCTCAGCAGGTCCTTGCAGAGTAGAGCTAAGTTTTGGGAGATGCACTTCTATGCTGCCGTCTTTCTCCTCTTCAGGACGGTGCCGCTTGGTCAGCCCTTTTGGACTGGCTGCGACTGCTGTTGTCCTGCTTCTGGGAGCTCTTTTTTTAAACACTGGAGGGTCAGTAGTGGTTTTGTTATGTGCATCTTCCTCTTCCTCTGCTTCATTCTCTGAGGAGCTGCAGTCGTGCACATCATCTGGTTTCCCAGTACACTCTTCATCTGTGGAATCATCTGATGCCTCTCTCTCATCATCATTTTCCTCGTCTTCATCCTCGCTGCCCTCTTCTTCATCGCTGTCCTCTTCTTCATCGCTGTCCTCTTCTTCATCGCTGTCCTTTCCTCTGGACTCCGACCACGGTTTGCGAAGTTCAAGGGGGGGTTTATGTATTTTGTGCTCGCACACCTTGGAGATGAAATCAACACAGTGATTAGTAAAAACATCATCAGCACCATTGTTGTGATATTCATTCTGAGAAAGTCTCTGGGTAGGACCCATCAGGTCACCCTCCACCATCCACTCCTTGGAGGGAACATGAGGCGCGCTCGCTTTGTCGTCATCTTCTTCATCATCATCGACGTCATCATCGACGCCATGGCTCATGTTGTAGTGCCATATAGTGCCATGTAGTACCATGTAGTGGCCTGTAGTGCCATGTAGTACCATGTAGTACCCTGTAAATCAAATCAAATCAAATTTATTTATTTATAAGGCCCGACAACACACGTTAATGTCCCCATGGGCCGTACAGGTCTTCTTTAAACAAGTCAAGAAGAAAACATAACAATAAGTCAAGAACAGAACAAGAACACCATAAGGTCCAAAAAATTTAAGATAAATGCAAATAAATGAAAGAATGCAAGCACTCCCAGACATACCCCACGCGAAGGTAAGGAAAAACTCACTAAAACCTAACAATAGGGAAAAAAGCTCCACAGGCAGTGTGGGGGAGAGAAACCTTAGAAGGGCCATTCAAGGGGGGATCTCCCTTCTTAGATGTTGGTGATAGTAGTGTTGCAGACGGACAGTTGGTAAGCATGCACTCATGTGTGTAGTGAAACACAGATGAGTGCATGCAATAGCAACTGAACATTTTGAAAGATTAAAGATAGAGCTAATAGCGATAGCAAATGAACATTTTGAGAGATTAAAGATAGAGCTGATAGCGGATCTATTTGAGGCACAGGGGCGGCGCAAAGAGGGTCACGTCCTCCCCGTCTTAGTCACGGGACATTCAACACTCCGGTCATTGCTCAGGGACAGCCGGAGACAGGGAGATAAGGGGCGGCGCAGAGAGGGTCGCTGTAGTGCCCTGTAGTGCCCTGTAGTATCCTGTAGTACCATGTAGTACCATGTAGTACCATGTAGTATCCTGTAGTACCCTGTAGTGCCCTGTAGTGTCATGTAGTGCCATGTAGTGCCATGTAGTACCCTGTAGTACCCTGTAGTATCATGTAGTACCATGTAGTGCCATGTAGTGCACTACATAGGAATTAGGAATACGTTTAATGATTAATGCCCAATGTGACATACATGTAACATTTCAGATCTTTGCCATTAGGGGGCGCTGTTTTGAAAATAAATTCAGAAATGTGTTCTTTGTAGTCTATTTAGTCAGTCTTATGCCCCTCATAATTTTCCTCGAAGGAGAAATGGGTGTGGGTTCTAATGGGTTAAATCACATCGTTTTTCATATTAGGATCTAAGATCTAGGGTTAACTCGCCGAACGTTGAGCGCCAGGACCCCCG
Organism: Notolepis coatsorum; assembly: GCF_963971535.1. Lineage (NCBI taxonomy): Eukaryota > Metazoa > Chordata > Actinopteri > Aulopiformes > Paralepididae > Notolepis > Notolepis coatsorum. The sequence goes on from NC_140165.1 coordinate 300,187,700, forward strand.
AAAATAGTATAGTCGGGTTTTCATCGTTGTTTCTTTTATTCGATATTTCCATTCATAAAGACATGCCGGCAGCCTGTGTTATCACTGGGGATGGGTCTGAGATCTCAAAAGTCCAATACCGCCGCCTAACGCCTTGAGGCCGCTATTGCACTCCATTTGAAACGATGTGGCTTGGTGTCTGGGCCGAGCTGCGGCCTGCGGGCGGGGTCTAACTACTCGGTCAAGCCAAACGCTTATAACGCATGCATCGACGAGGGTCGGGTTCATGTTCAATGCTGGATTACGTTGGCACCTTGATCGACATCAGTACTTGGAATGGTGATCAGATAATTGGAATATTCTTTTCGGGACAGATCCTGGTCAAGATAAGGACTATATGGTATCAATATTGCGTTGATCCAAAAATTCCTTCATGCTGATCGGGGCGTGTGTGTGTGTGTGGTGTGTTCCGTTGGTTGCGATCAAAACATAGAGGGCCCCCCCCCCCTTCATGCATCCATGATGAAACATAATACCGATAATCTAAATTTGATTTGAGAACAGTAGCTAGTCCAGGGAAGAAATGATAACGCGTTTACTAGAATACACGTTGCCATTACGAAGCATTTTGGAAATGACACCAGACCACCCTGAAACTACACTCATATTCACAACGGTATAAAACGGAAATGTATGGATGGAAAAATTATCTGTTTTTTGCATCTTGACTGGAAGAAACTCAATGACAATCGACTATATTATTAGATCCATAGCTATAATATATAATATAGCTTTAGGCCTGCAAACACAGCCATGTATCCCCATGTTAAAAGGCGCTGGCCTTTCAACAGTAACAGTAAACAGCGCCATCTGGCGCTGAAAGTGTTAATAGGCATCTTTGTTTAAGGTTTGATTATCACTGATACAAAGTAAAATAGTGCAGTGCAATAAAATAGTTAGTAAAATAGAATTAAATAATGCAATAGTGCATTGCAATAAAATGGTTATCATCGTATTTTTTCTGGAGGCCGGTAAGGAGTGCATTACAGTAGTCGAGTCGGCTTGAGATAAAGGCATGGATCTGGTTTTCAGCGTCCTTTTGATTTATAAATGGCCGTACTTTAGCTATGTTTCTAAGGTGGAAGAATTATGTTTTTGTCAACTTGTTGATTGTGATTTAAAGCTTAGGTCTGAGTCTACCATAACACCAAGACTTAACTCACTCAAATACAGTTAGCAGTTGGATAGACTACAGATGGAAATTAGCTTCTGCTAAATCTGGTGCAAACATATTTCCATGTTTTATTTGTAAGTAGATTCGGGGCTTTTCAGAAAACATTCAGGGCTTGAGCCCAAGTAGCCAATTTACCCAAAATGGTAAATAATTAAACAATCTTGCCTAATAAAAAAACATGTATGCTGTTGATCCTTTTCAACTGTGCAAATTAACATAAAAATATGTAAAACATTTAACATTTAACATGTTAAGTTATTAAAAAAAAGAAAAAAAAAGTGACTAACAGGGTGGAAAGGAACTCAACAGGGTGGAAAGGACCCTAACAGGGTGGAATTACCAACAATGTCTATGACCTTCGGACATCCACAGCCAACTTTCAACATATTTACATACAACTCTCTGTCTCTATGTCTGTCTTCTATCTCTGTCTGTTTCCGTCCACCTTTCTATCTGTCTCTGTCTGTCTTTCTACCTCTGTCTGCTTTTCTATCTGTCTCTCTCTCTGTCTCTCTTTGTGTCTGTCTGTCTGTCTCTCTCTCTCTGTTTGTCTCTGTCTGTCTGCCTGTCTTTCTTAATTTGTCTCTGTCCGTCTGTTTTTCTGTTTGTCTCCATCTGTCTTTCTACCTATCTCTGTCTGTGTCTGTCTCTGTCAGCCTTTCTTTCTGTCTCTAACTGTCTGTCTCTCTCTGTTTGTCTCTGTCTATCTCTGTCTGTCTCACATTCTTCAATTTTGTTTCAAGTAAGTATGACAAGATTTCAGGTAATATAGGATACTTTGTATTATGTTTCAGGCATTCTATTGTCTTAATAACTGTAATTCATTGCAATACTTGTCTACATTTTAGGTAAGTATACACTTCAATCCATTTAAGGTTTTCGTTACATTAATCTCTCTGCCTGTCTCTGTCTGTCTCTGTCTACACTGTCCAGATAGATTCCTCAACGTATCTCCATGTTGCTATATCTAATTGCACCGACCTTTTGTTTAGTGCTTGAGGCTCTTCAACCAGGCGCAGTACTGTACCTGACTGTCAACATATGAGATCACGGAGGCATTTTGGCCATTTTGGGTTGTAGCACCAACTGAAGCTGACAGGGAAACATGTCAGTGCAAGACGCACGAGAACCTGCAGTTCATGTCTACTAGCCTTTTCAGTAGTGGGCTTCTGTCCACTAAAGATGTAGAGAAGATGGCAGATACCTAGGGCTGGGCGATATGACGATATTATATAAATATCGGGTACAGTTCATTAACGATACACTTTTTAAACGTATCGTGGATATCGTGATGTTTTGCCCAAGAGGCTTGTGTCGCGTCAATCTGGTCCACACGTTGACACTTTTGAACAGCGCCGCCCCACACACACACTACTGCATCAAAAGTGACTACTTATGATAACAAAGGCATTCGTTTTGTGGCATTAACGTTATAATAATAATAATGCAGGACCTGTTCAGAGGTCTCTATATAGTTACACTTTCAATAACATCAGCGTATTTACATAGTGCCGACCGAGGTCGACCTAGATATAGCAAGCTCGTTCATATCTCAGCCCGTGCTGACTCAGTTGTGCCCATTCTGCGGTCTGTTAATAACGTTTTCAATCAGACAGATGTATGGAAAGGCTTTTATTATAACATCCGTTGAAGTAAAATCATTATGCCTCCAGTCGTTTAGTCCTTCTGCGGAGCTAAAAGCTAAACGTCGGCCGCGGCGAGCTGCCATTGTTATTGTCATTGAGCTCTCCAATGGCGGAAGTAAAAAATAAATACGCGCTTTCCGATTGGTGCTAAGAACAGCAGGGCGGGTGCAAGCGATGTGACGTAATTGGCAGACGCGACTGTCAATCAAAATGATTCTGTTTGCCGACTGAATGAATGAGAACGTTATTAAAAGATTGCAGCATGGGTACAAATAATACAGTACAGCTCAATACAACAACAGTCAACAGCGGACTGGAGGATGCAGACCAGAGAAAGACTTTCGTCTTGTTTACATCAGGGTCCCCCATTTTCAATTCATCATATTTCATATCTAAATCATATAATATCTCATTGCTAAATATATGCAATATATAATCTAATAATCCAATAATCTAAATCTAATATATAATATAAAAATGCTAAATGCATGGGTATTTTATTTTGTCTTTAATGTTAGCTTGCAAACTCAAATACTGTCTTGGTAAGCCTCATAATGAATTTTGGGGAAAAAAAGAAAAACATCGTGATGCGTATCGTGTATCGCCGAAAGGTCAGAAAATATCGTGATATCATATTTAGGCCATATCGCCCAGCCCTGAGATACCATCATCTGCGATCCCAATGTGAAGGATTGTGCATATGGTGTTTGTGGAGAGTGCTAATTCACTGCTGTTCCTTTGGTTAGGCCTGTGATAACAGATCGTCTTGTTGCTACCATCTACTGCAGCGTCTCCGGTGTGAGACGTCGTGCCATCTGTACACTACCACCTACTAGTCTGTCGCGTCTCCGGTGTGAGACGCCATGCCATCTACTGCCGTATGGTGCCGCGTACTGCCGCGTCTCCGGTGTGAGACGTCGTGTCGCTCCCTATTTTCCCCGGGAGGATTCTTGTGCGTGTGCTTTTCTCTCTCTCTCCGTGGCTCCTCGTTGTTGGTGTGAGACCTCGTTGTCGCTCTCTATTTTCCCCAGGAGGATTCCTGTGTACTGCTGCATTTTTTGTTGTTCATGATTCCTGGACGCTAGTGTATTCGCCCTTAAAGGGACAGTGCTGCATTTTTTGTTGTTTCATGATTCATGGACTCTAGTGTAATTCGCCCTTAAAGGGACAGTGCTGCATTTTTTGTTGTTCATGATTCCTGGGCCCCCATTTATCAACGTTGCGTACGCACAGATATGTGCATAACCCGTGCGTATGATCATTTCTAAGCAAAGTGTGTGACTTATCAATTTGAACGTGTGCTTGACTTTGTGCGTATATTTACGCTCAGCTCAGGGCATGCGTACCTGGCGCCCGGCGGTAGTATATGGATACTGCAGACGGACGGCATATGCTCTCATCAGTTTCATGCATTAGTTTCAATGCGGAAATAAGCTTTCGTTCATTGACGTGTTCTGTATGACCCCCGTAATTCATTATAGTTAATTGTAAAATAGCAACAGTAGTGTAATTATGGTCAAAACCCTATAAATAGCATTTGGAATAATAGGTATTTCCTTCTGAATGAATGCAGCATGGTTTATATATAGCGTTATCGGAATATACAGGGTGTACTGACTGCGCAACCCAAGTGACAAACCTGCATGGGCCAAAGAGCAGCTGAGAAGAGAGGAGGAGAGGAGGCACTCGGAGAGAGAGCAGAAGTACAAGCGTAAACGGATTGAGGAGCAGCGGCAGGCGGAGTGGTTGCAGAGACAACTTCAACAGGAGAGGGCCTACCTTGTGTCTCTACAACAACAACAACAACAACAACAACGACAACAACAACAGCAGCAGCAGCAGATGCTAGCTCAGGAGAAGCTGGCACAGCAGATGCTAGCTCAGGAGAAGCTGGCGCAGCAGACGCTAGCTCAGGAGACGCTAGCTCAGGAGAAGCTGGCGCAGCAGACGCTAGCTCAGGAGACGCTAGCTCAGGAGAAGCTGGTGCAGGAGAAGCTAGCTCAGCAGAAGCTAGCTCAGCAGAAGCTGGTGCAGCAGCAGAACCAGCTGAAGCTAGCCCAGAGCCTGGTCCTCCAGGCTCAGCAGAACCAGCAGAAGAACCCGGTCCAGACGGCACCGACCCCGAAGCCTGCGGTGAGCCAGGCCCAGCTGAAGAAGCAGCAGAGGGTGCGGCAAAGACAACAGCTGAAACAGCAGCAGACAGCCGCCACCAAGCCACAGGTGACTCCGGTTTTCATACACCTGCAAAAGAAGCTCAGGAAGGATGCAGAGCACAAAGATGGCAGCACAGATAAACATAAGGACAAGGACAAGCACAAGGACAAGAAAAAGGAGGAGAAGGTGAAGTCCCTTGACGGCAAGATCAAGAAGGAAGAGAATGGCTTTGGCAGTTCTCCATGTGTGAATGTGAAGTCTGAGCCTGAAGAAGACTTCTACCACTCTCCTGAACACCACAAGTCTCTGAAGAGGGAGCGAGATGATGTAGCAGAAATCGACTTCAAACCTAAGAAAATCAAGACCGAAAACGACAAGAAGGTCAAGAAAAGCAAGCCCAAGAAGACAAAGAACAAGAAAAGAGTAGTGGTGGAAGGAAAAGACAAGCCTGGAAGATCCAAGAGCAAAGACAAGTCTGGAAGATCCAAGAGCAAAGACAAGTCTGGAAGATCTAAGAGCAGAGAGAAGACTGGAAGATCTAAGAGCAAAGACAAGTCTGGAAGATCTAAGAGCAGAGAGAAGACTGGCGTATCTAAGAGCACAGAGAATGTACCTCTTCAAGAGCTAAGCAGGAAAGATGGCCATGTCTGGTACATACTCCATTACAGGGTGTATCATAAAAGAAAGAAAGAGAAGACAACATGAGTGGTGTTTGATTCACATCATCATTCCAAGGCACCACCATGGCAAACTCTGGAGTGAAGTGGATTGTGGATTCTAAACCCCCCCCCTTGCAGCCCACTTTGGTAGGGTATGGGAGAGGCTGACCAAGAGTAAGCTAAGGTCTTGACTTGAGAAAAGGAAACACAAACACAAGAATGTGAACATGATGTATTGGTGTATCACACGACAATAATACCCAAATAAGACAATGGAACATGCATCATTAAGACAATGGAACATGCATCATTAAGACAATGGAACATGCATCATTAAGACAATGGAACATGCATCATTAAGGCATTTTAATTTATTATGGACTATTATAAGTTATGAATTAATCATCGACTTGAAGATTTGTTATTTTGTGGAATGTCCAGAAGACTAAAATATGGACTTTCGAATGAACATTATCATATCCATTATAGTGGACGACACAGCGCCCAGGAACCCTGGCCGCTCGGACGGATCGTGGAAATCTTTCCAGATGACAAAGGTTTAGTACGAAGTGTCAGAGTGAAAACCAAGACCAATGTGCTACAGAGGCCAATCAATAAGCTTTGCCTACTACTGGAATCAAAGAAGAATTGCCGGCTATAATGAACACTCACCTGACCATGTTATTTGTTTTGTAATTGTGTAGACACAATTAGGGGCCGTTGTAAGGGCCATATGAGTGTTTTGGTTATGGATTATTATTATTATTATTATTATTATTATTATTATTATTATTATTATTATTATTATTATTATTATTATTATTATTATTATTATTATTATTATTATTATTATTATTATTATTATTATTATTATTATATCAAATAGAAGGATATGTATTAAAGGAGCTCCCGTCTATACAGAGCTACTGAGCAGTTTGATCCCGTAGAATCGTAGATGGACTGGCTGACGCACCGTTCTATTTGTCTGGTCTGATACCAAACAGTCCTTTGTCCCAATGATACATGCAGGCAGCTTTACTTGGAAAATGGTATTTATTTTCCTTCACCGTGCAAACAGAATGTCTTAGCTTTTGTTCCTTAAACTGATTAAATAATAATGAATACAATAACTAATTACATAGAAACATTTCGCCCTGCAGCATGTTCAAACAGCGACCTGTGACCTGCGTTGTGCGTTGTGCGTGCGGTCAAAAAACATTGCCATTTCCGGGTCAAAACTCCTCCCTCATACAGGTGTACCTAACGCTTAAATAAAAGAAGTGCCAACCCCACTGCACATTAAATCCATTTTGGCCATTACATACCGGCCCCTAATTGTTAAGGCAGGTAGGCATAACAATTCAAAAAATAAATAAACAAAACAAAAAAGAGACAAAACATGTTATGGATTAAGTGCATCTACAGTTCATGAACCAAACACAGTTTTGTCACCGGCCTTACAATGGTGCTACTTTTAGTCTGCAATTTCACAGAACGCACCAGACCTTGTTTGTCTGGAAAGACCTCCAGAACCCTGCCAAGTGGCCAGGACCCACGAGGAGCTGAAGAGTCCATGATGACCACAATATCTGCCAAACTCCTTTTCCTCTGGTTCCACTTTTGCCTCTCTTGAAGCAAGGGCAAGTACTCACGTACCCATCTTTTCCAGAAAATATCTGAGAGATACTGTACTTGTCGCCATCGTCTTCTTACATACTGGTCATGTGGATCGAACACTCCAGGTGGCAAAGCTGGTTTACCCTTCAAGAGAAGAAGATGGTTCGGTGTAAGTGGCTCCAGGTCGTTGGGATCATCCGAGAGTTTGGTTATTGGACGGTCATTCAAAATGGCCTCCACTTCACAGAACACTGTATGAAGTCCATCATCATCCAACCTCTGCTGACGTAGGACAGAACTGAGAACCCTTCTCACCAGGCGGATCATCCGTTCCCAGACGCCACCGTGATGTGAACCTGCTGGTGGGTTAAAGCTCCAACTTCTAACAGCGACCTTCACCTGGTGGAACATGGCCTGAATGTCACCCATGAATGCCACCGGTTCCTCTCTGAAGCGAGTTAGCACTCCTGGCTCCTCCTCCTTTCCTGGTTCTTCGACTTCCTGTTCCTCCTCCTTTCCTGTTTCCTCTTCCTTCATCTACCCCTGTGTTGGTAAAAGGTGGTAGGTCAGGAAGGATTCTGTCTGCTGGAAGATCCGCCATCTTTTGCTCCACTGCACTGTCACTGTAGCATTTGCAAAAGCTACACTCAGCGATGATCTTCTTAACAGCTGCATGGGCGTTGGTGATCCAAAATGTCTTCCTCACTTTGGACATTGTGTGAGTCCTTCCACCATGTCTCAGATTCAGGTGTACATGCTTGAGAATGAGCATTGAAACATGCTGGTCCATGGAGAGAATGAGTGGAGGTTTAGCTTCCTCTGGCGTTGATCCTCTGCTCAAACTTACAACAACTCTCAAGAGTCCATCTTCAAACACTGTATCCAGCCTAGTCACTCCCACATTGTTGGGCAGACAGACCTTGTTGTTCAAAGGTAATTTCAAACAGTACCTCTCCTCCTGAAGCACTGCTGAACTTTCCAATTTTTCCAGATGGCTTAGGTCTTCTCTGGACACTTCCTTCTCCTTCACACCTACTTCTTTGAAGTTGTGATTGTCCTGATTGGCCAGCATTTCTTCCCGTCTGCACACTGAGATCCTGTTCACCGTAGCAGAGGGAAACTCTGACTCCACAACACCACTGTTTCCATTCAGTGGACCATTAACGACCCATCCCAGCACTGTCCTTATAGCATACGGGCCATTCCCGTGACTGTTGATGAATATCTTGGTAGTGTTGGTTCCAATCAACAGGTCGACATTTTCTTTTAGGCGTGGGATGTGTACGTTGGCCAAATATGACCATTTCGAGAGTTCTTCAGGTGTCACCATGTTCTCAGCCGTGACTGGCATTTTCTTCTGTGTGAGAACTTCCGGAAGAACATGAAAGTCATTGCCGTCCAAATCAGCTACCTCCAACCCAGTCAAGGAGTAAGCTGGAACAACTGTCTCTTGTCCCATGGTGCTCAGCAGGAAGGTGGTTCTTCTGCCTGTGATATTCAGCCTCTGCATTAGATGTTCGGAGCAGAATGTGGCTGAGCTACCAGGGTCTAAGAAGGCGTAGGTTTGTACAATGTTTCCGTTTGCTGCTTTCACATTTACAGGGAGAATGGCTAATACACACCGGTCCTTACCGGCCCCTGTATGTCCACATGTTTGCAGTGAAGTTGGTTACTTATTGGATGGTTCCTTTAACTGTTCTGGAGAAGATTGTTGCCTTTTGATGTGAGGCAGGGTGGGGTGAGTTTAACCACATACTTTGCATATCAAGCGCCTTTCGCAATCTCTGCTCATGTGACCAACACATAAGCATGCAAAGCAAACTCCCTTTTCCCTCAGAAAGTACATTTTCTCCTTGTGCCTCTTCTCCTGCAGTTGTTTGCACTCCTCCAATAAGTGACTGTGAGCACAGCAAAGGCATCCAGCTCTCCTAGCATTCATTGTACCTGATGTTGGTGATGTCAGCTCCTTGGCTCTCTCAGATATGTCCATAGATGTTACTGTGGTGGCGACAATGTTTCTTTTCACTCTGTTGGGTGGATATGATTCAAACCTGGTGAGAGATATTGTGCCAACCACACCAGGATTTGGATCCTGTATGTCGCCAAACAGAGGGTCAGAAAGAATGCTGACATGTCGCTCCACAAACCTAGTCATATCCTCGAAGTGAGCTCTTTCCTGGGTATTTTCCATGATGCCATGAGCCGTACTCCTCCATTGCTCCCTCATCTTGAATGGCAATTTCGATATTATGGCTCTCATGTTGACAGGCATGTCCAACTCCTGCATGTACTGAAGCACCTCCATTGCATTGCAGCAGCCACGCAAGAATAAGGAGTAGGCTTGAAGTGCCTTGACATCCTCTGATTTTATTGTTTGCCATGCCAAGGCTGTATGTAAGCATTTCCTATTTTATATTGGTTTCCAAAATGTTCCTTAAGAAGACCCTTTGCCACTGTGTAACCACGCTCAGGAGCCATATGCTGGCAGCTACGCACCAATTCTTGTGGTTGTCATCTTGTGAACTGCTCCAAATAATACAAAGCATCAGCTTCTGTTGCCTTTTCCTCCACTCCTTGTTCAAATGCTTTGGTAAATACCCTTTAATGGAGAGGGTCACCTTCAAAGGTTGGGATATTTCGTGGTGGCAGAGACCTGGAATGCTGTTGCTGCACCAGAGCAGCAGTTATTTCATTTAGCCTCTCCATGATGGTAAGCATGTTTGCATGTTGGTTTGAATTTATTTGAACATGATTAGTTGTTCCCATTCTGATTTCCTGTTCCTTGTGGTTGTGGTTAGATTGGCGGTTAGTAGCCACGTTCCTTTGGTCTCACATCCACAGGCTTGTTTGGTGGCATTGACAATTGTGTCAATTTACTTTGTTGCATTAATGTCCCAGGTTGATATTCTCTTGCAATAGGATTTAAGACCTTGTGGTGTTCCTTTTCAAAATAGGAATTCATTCCATTTGAAGGTGCACGAGATGAATATTTGTTTTCAGAGGAGTGCAACACAGCCAACCTTGCAGTGGATGCAGCCAATTCAGTGCCCACCTCCAGTTGTTCCTTTTTTCTCTTCAGCCTTAGTTCCTGCTCCTTCAACTGTAGTTCCTGCTCCTCCAAAGCATGTTTTTCTTTTAGAGATTCAGCACGAGCGACAAGTGCAGCTCTATCGGCTTCAGCTAAAACCCTGGCAGATGATCTACTACTTGTTTTTGAATATTTACTCACAATGTTTGACACACTGTCATTTGGAGCAATACCATCATCACTTAAATGCAAATCACCTTGTACATTCGTTATACCTTCATTGTTTGCAACCCACAGTTTTGCATTTGAAATACACTCATTGTTTGACAACATTTTTGCTTTAAACCAGATGTCTTGTTTTTCCTTCTCATCATGTAACATATAACCCAACAGATTGTCATGCACGCATTTCGCCTCATAACACACCTGACTCAAATCTGTAAGAGCATTCTCTACTTTTGCCTTTTCATTATTTAACATGAAACCATGAATTGCATCTCTTATGTTGGCTGCCATGTTGAATCTACGTTTTCTGCTGGATTCCAATTTGCCACAATTTTCTGCAATAGCCAATTGGGGCCCTGGGCCCTCATTTATCAACGTTGCGTACTCACAGATATGTGCGTAACCCGTGCGTACGATCATTTCTAAGCAAAGTGTGTGACTTATCAATTTGAACGTGAACTTGACTTTGTGCGTATATCTAAGCACAGCTCGGAGCATGCGTAGCTGGCGCCCTGTGGTAGAATATGGGGACTGCAGACGGACAGCATAGCTCTCATCAGTTTCATGCATAGTTTCAACGCGGAAATAAGCTTGACTGACGTGTTCTGTATGACCCCCGTAATTCATTATAGTTCATTGTAAAATAGCAACAGTAGTGTAATTATGGTCAAAACTCTATAAATAGCATTTGGAATAATAGGTCTTTCTTCCTTCTGAATGAATGCAGCATGGTTTATATATCGGAATATACGGGGTGTACTGACTGACTGCGCTCCGCGTAACTCAACTCGTTATTATTTTGCGCATATATTGCAGAAATACGGGAACGTTTTGATTATATTTAAAAGGCTTTGCCATTGTTAAACGTAATAAGTGGAACCCCGAAGCTGTAAGCAGAATACAAGTCATATGAACACCCACGATATAGTGTTCTTCCCCCTTCCTACTGTATAAGAAAGACTAAAAAACGCATTGCAACGAGAACAGAGGTTATTTGTTGAGTGTATGTGTATTACAAAACCCTTGCAATAAATGTGTCTTAAATGAATGAAAAGCATACATGCTCTGGATAGAGAGCATATATCGTGTGGGTGATATCATGACTTGTATTCTGTTTACAGAATTTCACTTATTTAGTTTTACAATGTCAAAGCCTAAATCAAAACGTTCCCGTATTTCTGCAATCTATGCGCAAAATAATAACGAGTTGAGTTCTAACAAAGAACGTATTACATGCTGGTAGGCTGATAGAGTAAACTATGATATGAATTAGGGATGCTCGATATTGGCTTTTTTACCGATACCGATATTCCGATATTGTCCAACTCTTAATTTCCGATACCGATATCAACCGATATCAACCGATACCGATATATGCAGGGTTTCCCACCCCAAAAAACGGAATAATTTCAGGTAACTAATAATTTCACTGGATATATATATAACAAATATTGTTATTGTTTTTTGTTTTTTTTAAACCGATACCGATATTTTCCAATATCACATTTTACTGCCGATATCGGCCGATAATATCGGTCGGCCGATAATATCGGACATCCCTAATATGAATATGAATATGATATGATATAAAGGTATACTGGTCCGTCCGCGAGGATAGCGAGGACTCGAGTCGGATAGTCATTAAATGCAATTTGAGAATATAGGCTATTAAAGCGACGGCCTATAGCCTATACATATTATTTAATGTTTTCATAAGCGTAAAGATACAACAGCTAGATTAATGATCAAGTTAGTTTACTGTATGCAGGCATCGCAGGGCTGTGTGTTATTATATATGCGCAAGTTACTGTTGCATAATGTAGGCTATGGGCTGGCTGCTATTATATGTAATTCATATAGGCTACCTAATACCGACAACAAAATAGATTGTATCATATGCCTCTACACACATTATATTATACACATCATATTATATCTTGGTTCGGCAGCGCCTCTGTGAACAATCTCTCAGAGTTCGCTCGGGTCAGTCCATTATTTCACATCCCATGGGGGTGTTCCATTACCATATATGGATAATCGGGGCGGTTCTGGTATGCAAATGCATAACACTGTGCACGAGCTCCAGCATAGGATCAAAGTGATATTTATCAAGACAGGTGTGCATAGGACCTGTGTATTCACGTGTGATAAATCAAATTTTTTTTGTGCGTGCACACATTCTAAATTCTGCGCTTATGAACGAAAGTAGAAGACTTTCTAAGAACTGTTGATAAATGAGGGCCCTGGACTCTAGTGTAATTCGCCCTTAAAGGGACAGTGCTGCTTTTTCCCCTGTGTAAATAAATTATGCCCTGTTTTTGGCTAACTCTCATACCTGTCTTGTGTTGTGCTATTGGCAGGGCTCTACAGTGCAACCATTTTACTCGCATTTGCCCCTAATAATATGTGTGTGCGAACCGGAAAAATCAATTACTCGCACAGTGTGCGAGTGAAGATTACAGCCTGTGTCATGCTTTTCTCTCCCCGCTGCTAATCGTTCAAAAACTACAAGTCCCACATTGCACTCAAACCAACGGTCCAATCACAGTAGAGTGACGTGACTGGTTTCAAGGGAAAGAAAGCAAATGACCAATCGGAAGCTTTCATTTGCTTTTTTACTTCCGGAAAGTCCGCCATTGCGCTATGCGAGACGTTCCAGAGACAGTAACATTACGTTTTATGTAACTTATTCTAGTCCTACCAATAGCAATAGATTTTAGAACACCTAGATTTATCGATAGCAATAGTAATATAACGTTAATGCAACAAAACGAATGCCTTGCTTTGTTAATCATAACGTTGATGCAGTAGCGTATGTCGTTGTGTTGACTGTAACGGACATGAGAATAACATAACACTGTGTACACATTAAAATTGCGATAATCGATTCTAACATTTTCAAATCGTTGCAGTTGAATTTCCCCCTTAGGATCGATGCATTGCGATGCATTGTTACACCCCTACACCAAAGTCACTGGCCCACTGTGCGTGTGTGTATCTGTGTGTGTGCTAACTTGGCTAGCGTTATCAACAGCAGAGGTGGGCAATAGGGTCCAGCTGCAGCGCCGGAGTGCAAGCGGTGTGACGTAATTGGCAGAATCGACTGTCAATCAATGGTCTACCTGACACGCAAACTCATAAACAATGTTTCTGTACTGGAGGTGTACAGTATTTCAATAGGCAACCCTGAAAAGATTATTTTTCTAGAAGAGCAACACTAGCCAAAACATAGGCATTGTATGCATAAAAGGGGCAAAAGCTAAAGTTAAGTGACTGTTACTTTTGTAGCAGTAGTTCAATGTCACTGCCTTTTTATAGGCCTAGTTGTTTGCTACAACTTTGCCACAGTAGGCATTAATCACTTAATAGTTAAAATGTCTGTGTCCCATTCCCGTTTGCACACACAGATACACACACACGCACACAGTGGGCCAGTGACTTTGGTGGTATGTGCTATTGCACAGATGTGTGTCCCGTTTGCACACGCACGCACAGTACAAATATAAATGTATTTTTGAAAAAAAAAAAACTCTGTTACTTGAAATATTTTCACTGTGCTCCTAAATATTTTTGTGTGCTCCTAAATTTCTTTGTGTGCTCCTAAATTCTTTCATTTAGGAGCACATGTGCTCTTTGGGAAAAAGGTTAGCGTAGAGCCCTGGCTATTGGGGTCGCTTACAAACCGTAACACTACACTATACCTCATTACACCTTACTGTAAATTGTACCTAAATTGTACCTCATCCCATTTCTGCTTTGCACTGTATAATATATTGTATTGTAACTCAGTTACTTCTACTCTGCATTGTACATTGTATATATGTATATACTGAACACTTTTGTCTACGTACTTGACTTCTATTTTATACTTGCTATACTTATTTTATACTTATCTATTTTTGTCTAACACAGTCTCTGGAGCGTAACAGAAGCATTTTGTATAAAAGTATTCTGTACTTCTGTTTGAGAATGTGGTAGTATTGACGTTGAATTTCATAATTAATAGGTGTGAATAATTAGAGAGTCATAATGTAGGAAAAACAGACATTCTACACCAACCCCTTCTCATAAGCAGACTGAGAACAGTTACAGGTCATAAAGCCCCCTCAAGCTAATGTAATCAGGAGACAACAAAGACTATGTAAATAAGTTGCACCCCACAGATGAAATGGGGACTCAATCTAAATCCTGGTATATTTAACACTGTTATATTATCTGGTAAATAAAGGTTGGTGTAGGTAACTTACAAAGAATACTACCATTTAGAATGTCACATGAAAGGAAGGGTGATTACACTCTTGTTATAGAATTCTGGTTAGTACTGTATGGTAATAGGTAGGCCCTTCTGTTCCCGGGAGGACGACGACGACGGGGGCCATAGGCAGGCCCCCTCTCTGTCCAAACATGAGAAGCTATGGCCCAAAGGAGGGGGCTATTCACACCACCCCACCAGATGACATCACACCAGCCCCCACCCGTGGGACAAGACCCAACCTCCAGAAGAACCAGCCGGATTGGAGGACCATTGTAAGGTTTGGTTCTTTCCCCACCACGGGCTTCTTGAAGTACTGTGATGATTGGTCCGCTGCTCTCCCACTCACTCTGTTCCTTTAAGCCTACTCGCTCTGTTTTTCCTTTTGTTTTCTGTTAATCATTGCATTCCCCTATTCACACGCTTCTTCCCATAGACGTCGTTGATTGGTGCTCCCCCAACCACACGCTTGTCAATCACATCCCTCAGCTGTCACTGCTTGTCAATTAAGCATTCCCTGATTATTTATACCCCGTTTCCCCATTCAAGTTTTGTTGGATCGTTTTGATATTTCAGTTGCATTCGCCGTTCCTGCCTTGCCTGCTGTTTTTTCCCTGTGCTTTGCCTCCAGGATATTCAAGAAGCATTCCTCTTGGACACCCTTTTCCCGTGGCGACGCGCTCGCTCCGTTCTGTTCCAACGCTCTTTACGCACAGCGCCTGGGTGAGTTTTTATGACTGTCTTTGATCCTATTCCGTTTTTCGTGTGTTTATATAACACTGAAGATTTCATGCTTTTTATCAGACAGTCACTCACCCAGCGTTTAGCCCTTTTTGGATTGTTTCATTGGGATAATATTTTGGCCTAACATCTCCCACTGTGTGTTTACACACCGAAGATATTATCACATTGGATTTGTATTTTGGGACTTCGCTCACAGTGTTTATTTTGCACCGAAGATATCTATCACTTGGGATTGTGTTTGGAACGTTACTCACAGTGTGTATTTACACCGAAGATTCAGTCACTTGGATAACTCTGTTTTCGGGTACAAGTCACCTCTCCTGTTCACCTGCTCTGTTCCACCTGCACTCTGAGTTAACTCGCTCCCTCTCTCTCTCTCGGTCCCGCAACCACCTCGGAGATTCTGCCGAGAGAGGTCTGCAGAGTGGCTCTGACGTCAGCGTCTGCTTCCCCTGACTACCATCCCGGGAGAAGCTGCAGAGCAGCAACATTCATCCTTGCTTGTATTCCAGTCTTTGTTTGAACTCTTCCAAGTCTGTGCTGTTTATTTAGTCTTAATAAACAAGCCCTTGTTTTTTGGCAACTCTGAATCCTACTCTCTTGTGTCGTTGCGTTTGGGGTCGGTGTCAAACCATAACATTACGATCCAACCAATATGACGACCCCAGCCGACCCCGAGCCGTGACCAAGGAGGAACCCATGCAGCTGGGACGCAACCGCCTTAGCCCGGCCGAACGGGAGTCCAGGCTCTTCTCCGGCCGTTGCCTCTACTGTGGCCGGGATGGACACCGTGTCTCCAATTGCCGTGCCCGGCCAAGAGGACCAGGCTCGCCGGGACCCCGGGAGATCCTGGTGAGCCGTCTTTCCTGTTCCCCCACCCGTGCACCACCCAACCGTCTGGCGGATGTCACCCTAGCCTGGGCGAACCAGCGGGCGACGGTGGGTGCACTCATGGACTCTGGTGCTGATGGGAGTTTCATGGACGTTGGGTTTGCCACCCGGGCCAACATTCCACTTGAGGACCTCGAGAGGCCCTTGGAGGTCTTCGCAATGGGTCATCGCCGCCTGGCTGACGTCACTCAATGCACCTGTCCAGTCCTTCTCACCGTTGCTGGTGACCACGTTGAGAGGCTCCAGTTTTTCGTCACCAGCTCTCCTCTTGTCCCTGTGGTCCTGGGCAGGCCCTGGCTCGCGCTGCACGAGCCCCACATCGCCTGGTCCTCCGGTACCATCAAGGGGTGGAGCCCCTCCTGTCGTGCCCGGTGTCTTCGGGTGCCGTCCAGCCCCCTCACCGGGTCCCAGTCCCCGTCTCCGGCCTCCCTCGCCGGTCCTCTGTCCCCGTGCCCGGCCTCCACTGTCGGGCCCCAGTCCCCGTCTCCGGCCTCCCTCGCCGGTTCTCTGTCCCTGTGCCCGGCCTCCGCTGTCGGGCCCCAGTCCCCGTGCCCGGCCTCCGCTGTCGGGTCCCAGTCCCCGTGCCCGGCCTCCGCTGTCGGGTCCCAGTCCCCGTCTCCGGCCTCCCTCGCCGGTCCTCTGTCCACGTCTCCGGTCCCCCTCTCCGAGCCTCTGTCTTTGTCCCCCTCTCCAGTGCCCCTGATCGCCGGCTTCCTTGGGTCCCGTCCGGGCAGGCCGGGGCCGAGTGGGTCGCCGGGTGGCTCCCGTGGAGGGGGGGGTACTGTAAGGTTTGGTTCTTTCCCCACCACGGGCTTCTTGAAGTACTGTGATGATTGGTCCGCTGCTCTCCCACTCGCTCTGTTCCTTTAAGCCTACTCGCTCTGTTTTTCCTTTTGTTTTCTGTTAATCATTGCATTCCCCTATTCACACGCTTCTTCCCATAGACGTCGTTGATTGGTGCTCCCCCAACCACACGCTTGTCAATCACATCCCTCAGCTGTCACTGCTTGTCAATTAAGCATTCCCTGATTATTTATACCCCGTTTCCCCATTCAAGTTTTGTTGGATCGTTTTGATATTTCAGTTGCATTCGCCGTTCCTGCCTTGCCTGCTGTTTTTTCCCTGTGCTTTGCCTCCAGGATATTCAAGAAGCATTCCTCTTGGACACCCTTTTCCCGTGGCAACGCGCTCGCTCCGTTCTGTTCCAACGCTCTTTACGCACAGCGCCTGGGTGAGTTTTTATGACTGTCTTTGATCCTATTCCGTTTTTCGTGTGTTTATATAACACTGAAGATTTCCTGCTTTTTATCAGACAGTCACTCACCCAGCGTTTAGCCCTTTTTGGATTGTTTCATTGGGATAATATTTTGGCCTAACATCTCCCACTGTGTGTTTACACACGAAGATATTATCACATTGGATTTGTATTTTGGGACTTCGCTCACAGTGTTTATTTTGCACCGAAGATATCTATCACTTGGGATTGTGTTTGGAACGTTACTCACAGTGTGTATTTACACCGAAGATTCAGTCACTTGGATAACTCTGTTTTCGGGTACAAGTCACCTCTCCTGTTCACCTGCTCTGTTCCACCTGCACTCTGAGTTAACTCGCTCCCTCTCTCTCTCTCGGTCCCGCAACCACCTCGGAGATTCTGCAGAGAGAGGTCTGCAGAGCGGCTCTGACGTCAGCGTCTGCTTCCCCTGACTACCATCCCGGGAGAAGCTGCAGAGCAGCAACATTCATCCTTGCTTGTATTCCAGTCTTTGTTTGAACTCTTCCAAGTCTGTGCTGTTTATTTAGTCTTAATAAACAAGCCCTTGTTTTTTGGCAACTCTGAATCCTACTCTCTTGTGTCATTGCGTTTGGGGTCGGTGTCAAACCATAACATTACGATCCAACCAATATGACGACCCCAGCCGACACAGAGAGAGTCGTCACCTTGGGCATCGAGGGGGTGGTAAGGCGTGCCCTACGCTTCCATCGCGCTCCAGGCAATGTACCGGTTCATCGTCTCTTTGTCCCCAACTCAGTCCGGTCCCGGGTCCTCCAGTGGGGCCATACCAGCCGGTTCGCCTGCCACCCGGGCGTTCATCGCACTTTCTCCTTCCTGGCTCGTCGTTTCTGGTGGCCCACCATGAGGAGCGACGTCAAGGAGTTCGTACTGGCCTGCGCGGTCTGCGCCCGCAAGAGAGTCAGCACAGCAGCGGCAGTCCAGTTAGAGTCAGCCAGGGAACACAGCCTACAGCTAGATGCGGCTGCGGCAGCTGTACTGGAACTCAGGGAGCAGGTCCAGCTTATTCAAGGGTCCCTGGCCGCTCTGGCAGGACAACAATCTGGTATTCTCGTTCAGCTTCACACGCTGTGCGACACCGTTAACGCTTTACTTCCCTCACTTCCTTCAGGAGCATTCCCCGCAGCCCCAGCAGTTCCCACGCTTCCCGATCCCGCACCTCGGGAACCCCGTCTCTCCGTCCCACGGCTGTTCGACGGCAATCCCGAGGAGTGTGCCACATTCATCATGCAATGTGAGTTGGTTTTCCGTCATCAACCAAGTCGATTCACTTCTAGAGGGGCCCAAGTGGCCTATATGACAAACTTGCTTTCAGGCCGGGCTGCCCAGTGGGTCACTTCCTCCTGGGCAATGGATGCAGATTTTGTTTTCTCCTAAATCTGTATTCTACTCTACCACCAAGAGACATTCTGGTTTATGATGGTGATCCATTACAATATGAAGGGTTTATCAGTGCATTTGAGGGAGGAGTGGAGAAAAGGACTGAGGATGACAGTGACTGCCTACACTTTCTAGAACAATATACTAGAGGACATCCAAAAAACCTGGTCCACAGCTGCCAACATCTGCCTCCATCACAGGGCTATCAAAGGGAAAGACATCTACTCAAAGAACATTTTGGGAATGAGCACAAAATTGCAACTGCATATATGGAAAAGGCCTTTGCTTGGTCAGCAATCAAACAGGAGGATGTGAAAGACACATTGCAAGACTAAAACGATTTAGATCTTTTTCATTTTCGTTTAGTTTTCATTTAAAAAAAAGGTTTCCGTAAAAACTAAAACGCCTTAAGATAATAAGTGCATGCCACAAATTTACAAAATAAATGTCTTCCTTGTTTTAGACGTCGCTCTTTTATTTGGAAAACCCCCAACCGGAAGTGTTGTCATTGTTTTTGATAACTTGTGCCGTCCGGTTCTGTGCTTTTGAGCTGACCTAGTTTCCAGAGACACACACCGCGGTGCAACATATGTTCGGGAGTGGGGAGAGAGAGAGAGAGAGAGAGAGAGAGAGAGAGAGAGAGAGAGAGAGAGAGAGAGAGAGAGTGTGAGGGATGGCCCAGTACTGCGCGCTTCCAAGTGCCAATTACCATCACGCACCTGAGAGGAGTTACCAATCAGCTCGACGGGAGCCCTCTTATACACGGTTTGCTGAACATTCAGTGTCGGGTCGTTTTGGTCACCACCAGCTACTGCTTGTTCCTCTTGTGTGTTTCTCCAGTACGCCCTTCGGAAGTTGCCGCTGTTACCTCTCTCTGCCTCCGTGGACCCGTGCCTCGTATTTACACTTTGCCCTTGGTGAGTTTTTGGAAGTCTATTTTTTGATGTTCTGATATCCTCATTTTTATTCCTGGACTCAATACCTTCATCTGTTTTTTGTGTGTTCCTTAACACTGAAGAATTGTCGCTTTATTTTGGGTACTGGACTCTGTCTTGTTACTGGACTGCCTCGTAATCCCTATGTTTCTATTAATGACATTCTCCGTTTTCTTTTTCTCCATGAGTGGATTATCAATAAGCTGCAGAGCCGCAGAGCCGCAGAGCCACAGAGCCAACTCTGCTCTGGGCAGAGCCGCAGAGCCCTACTCTGCTAAAGGACATTCCCCCCGAATGCATTTACGTTATTTTTGCTCATTTCTGTTTGTGAAATAAATACGGCCATAGTTTTTGGCTAACTCTGAACTACCTGTCTGTGTCGTGCTGTTGGGGTTGTTTACAAACCATAACATTACGATCCGACCATGTCGACCCCAGCCGACACAGACAGTGTTAGAGCAGCCTTGGCAGGTCAGATCCAGCTGACCAACGACCACACCCAACAGCTAGAGGCGGCTGCGGCTGCTGTGCAGGACCTCCGGGCCCAGGTCCAGCCTATCCAGATTTCTCTAGACACTCTAACCACCCAGCAGACTGCGCAGGGTAATCAGCAGGCGGAGGTTCTACACCAGCTGCAGACTCTCTGTGCAGCATTTAACACCCTGCTTTTAACCCCACCAGTGGCAGGAGTCCCAGCCGGACCACCACCCGCCGCCGCAACTAACCCTGCACCTCCCGACCCCGCTCCTCGGGAGCCCCATCTCTCCAGCCCACAACTGTTCGACGGTAACTTCGAGGACTGTGCCACGTTCATCATGCAATGTTAGTTAGTTTTCATTCATCAACAGCAGATTTACGACAGAGGGAGCCCAGGTGGCTTACATGACTAACCTGCTCACAGGCCGAGCAGCACAGTGGGTTACTCCTGGTCCATGAGGGCTGACTTCTGTTTTTCATACACAGATTTTGTGGCAGAGCTCCGAAGGGTTTTCCACCACCCAGCTTGTGGCCAGGATCCTGGAGCCCGGTTGGGCACCTTCCAGCAGGGCAGTGGCAGTGTCACCGACTACACGCTGAAGTTCAGACTGGCCGCAACCGAGAGTGGTTGGAATGACCGGGCGCTTCATCTCACCTTTCTGAAGGGGCTCAACGACGCTGTGAGAGACCAGCTCGCCACCCGGGAGGAGCCCGATTCGCTCGAGGCCCTAATCAGCTTCGCCATCCGCATCGACGGACGCCTCCGGGAGAGAACGCGCGAGCGAGCCAGACTGGGACCCCCAGCCGTTACCCAGACCTCCCGCACTCGTGACTGGACTGCTGCTCGTCCTGCCTCCTCCGCGACTGGTGGTTCCTTCACCTCCCGGCCTGTGACCAGGGAGGAACCCATGCAGCTGGGATGCACACACCTTAGCCCGGCCGAACGGGAGTCCCGGCTCAGGTCCGGTTTTTGCCTCTACTGCGGCCTTGATGGACACCTTATCTACAATTGTCCTACCCGGCCAAAAGACTAGGCTTGCTGGGACCCCGGGAGATCCTAGTGAGCCATTTTTCCTGTTCCCACACCCATGCACCACCTAACCATCTGACGAGCGTCACCCTGGCCTGGGCGGACCAGCGGGCGACGGTAGGTGCACTCGTTGACTCGGGGGCTGATGAGAGCTTCCTGGATTTTTTGTTTGCCACCCAGGCCAATATTCCACTTGAGAACCTCGAGAGGCCCTTGGAGGTCTTCGCGTTGGATCAGCACCGCCTGGCCAACATCACTCAACGCACCTGTCCTGTCCTCCTCACCATTGCTGGTAATCACGTTGAGAGACTCCAGTTCTTTATTACCAGGTCCCCTTCAGTCCCAGTAGTTCTGGGTCGTCCCTGGCTCGCGCTGCATGAGCCCCACATTGCCTGGTCCTCCGGCACCATCATGGGGTGGAGCTCCTCCTTCAGGCTGCGTCCAGTCCGTCGCCCCGGAGTTCCCCTAGTGTGCCGCCCCCAGACCTCTCAACTATCCCCCCTGATTACCACAACCTGGGGGAGGTTTTCAGCAAGTCCTGGGCTCAGGCCCTTCCTCCTCATCGGCCTTATGACTGTGCAATCGACCTCCTTTCTGGGGCTCCCCTTCCCGGCAGCCGCCTTTACAGTCTGACTGTCCCTGAGAAGGAGTACATCTCTGAGTCCTTGACAGCAGGCCTCATTCGGCCCTCATCCTCCCCGGTGGCAGCCGGCTTCTTTTTTGTTAAGAAGAAGGACGGAGATCTCCGGCCCTGCATTGACTATCGCCAACTCAACGAGATCACCATCAAGAACAAGTATCCTCTTCCTCTCATGAACTCCACCTTCGAGCCCCTCACCCAGGCTACCATCTTCACTAAACTGGACCTCCGGAGTGCCTACCATCTGGTCCGTATCCGAGAGGGCGACGAGTGGAAGACCGCCTTCAAGACTCCCAGGGGTCATTATGAGTATCTGGTAATGCCGTTCGGCCTCACCAACGCTCCGGCGGTATTCCAGGCGCTCATGAACGACGTCCTCCGTGACATGCTCGAGGAGTTTGTGGTGGTCTACCTTGACGACATCCTCATCTTCTTCAAGACTCTCGAGGAACATGTCCATCATGTCCGCCGAGTACGTGAGCACCTTCTCCACAACCGGCTCTTCGTTAAGGCAGAGAAGTGCCGTTTCCACTCCAATTCCGTCGATTACCTTGGCTTCATCGTGGAGAGTGGCCAGACCCGAGCCGACCCCCGCAAGATCCAGGCTGTGGTAGAATGGCTGGAGCCCTCTTCTCGGAAGCAGCTACAAAGCTTCCTCGGTTTTGCAAACTTTTTCCGGAGGTTCATCCGGAACTACAGCCAAGTGGTGGAACCACTTACCAAGCTGACCTCTCCCTCCCTGCCATTTGGCTGGTCTCCAGCGGCCTGCGCTGCGTTCCGTTCCCTCAAGAACAGATTCACCACCGCCCCGGTCTTGCTCCACCCAGACCCCAAGAAGCAGTTCATTGTGGAGGTGGACGCCTCGGATACTGGACTAGGGGCTATCCTGTCTCAGCGGTCGGCGACGGACCAGAAGGTCCATCCGTGCGCCTTCTACTCTCGTCGTTTCCTTCCTGCTGAGAGGAACTATGACATTGGAAATCGGGAGCTGCTGGCAGTGGTGGCTGCCTTGGAGGAGTGGCGTCATTGGCTGGAGGGGGCCGAGGAACCGTTCACCATTTGGACAGACCATAAGAACTTGACGTACATCCGCGCATCCAAGCGCTTCAATGGCCGGCAAGCAAGGTGGGCCAGCTTCCTCAGTCGGTTCGACTTCTCTTTGACCTTTCGCCCTGGGTCCCGCAACACGAAGGCCGACTCTCTGTCCCGGTTACACTCCAAGGGGGATCCAATCACTGAGGATCCGACTCCCATCCTCCCTGAGGTCAGGGTGGTGGGAGTGGTCACCTGGGGCATCGAGACCGTGGTCAAGCGTGCCTTACGTTTCCATCCCGCTCCAAGCAACATACCTTATTGTCGCCTCTTTGTCCCCGACTCAGTCCGGTCCCGGGTTCTCCAATGGGGCCATACCAGCCGGTTTGCCTGCCACTCTGGCGTCCATCGCACCTTCTCCTTCCTGGCTCGTTGGTTCTGGTGGCCCACCATGAGGAACGACGTCAAGGAGTTCATACTGGCCTGCACGGTCTGCGCCCGCAGCAAGGCCTCTCACCAGGCACCCTCCGGTCTACTGCAGCCACTTCCCATTCCGAGTCGCCCTTGGTCACATGTGGCGTTGGACTTCGTCACTGGCCTTCCACCCTCCCAGGGAAACACAGTCCTTCTGACTGTGGTGGATCGTTTCAGCAAGGGGGTTCACCTCGTGGCCCTTCCCAAGCTTCCTTCAGCTTCCGAGACAGCGGACCTCCTGATGAGCCACGTGTTCCGCCTCCATGGTTTTCCCCAGGATGTCGTCTCGGACCGGGGGCCCCAGTTCACTTCCCAGGTATGGCGGGCCTTTTGTAAGGGATTGAGGGCCACTGTTAGTCTTTCGTCTGGTTACCATCCACAGACTAACGGGCAGACTGAGAGAATGAACCAGAGCGTGGAGTCTGCTCTCCGGTGTGTTGCCACCAAGAAGCCTGCATCCTGGAGCCGGTTCCTCCCCTGGGTCAAGTACGTCATCAACTCCCTGGTCAGCTCCGCCACCGGCCTCTCGCCGTTCGAGGTATCTCTGGGCTACCAACCCCCTCTTTTCTCTGCACAGGAGTCGGAAGTGGCAGTTCCCTCCGTGCAGGTTAATCTCGACCGGTGTCGTCGTGTCTGGGAGATCACCAGGACTGCGCTGCTCCGGGCATCGGAGCGCGCCAGTCGGGGAGCTAACCGACGCCGGATCCCTGCGCCGACTTACCAACCAGGGCAGAGGCCCAGGGTTTGGTTGTCCTCCAAGGATCTCCCGCTTCAATCCACCGCCAAGAAGCTGAACCCCCGGTTCGTCAGCCCTTTTGAGATCCGGAAGGTGCTCAGTCCCACGGCGGTGTGTCTCAAGCTTCCAGCATCCATGCGCATTCATCCTGTATTTCATGTGTCCCGAGTAAAGCCTGTCTCTCTCAGTCCCCTGATGCCTCCTGCCCCAGATCCGCCTCCTCCCGAGATGGTGGATGGACACCCCCAGTGGAGGGTCCGCCAGCTCATGGACATCCGATGCCGAGGACGGGGGTTCCAGTATCTGGTGGACTGGGAAGGGTACGGCCCTGAGGAACGGAGCTGGGTCTCCCGCCAGCTCATCATGGATCCCGCCCTGATCACCGACTTCCATCATTCCCATCCGGAGAAGCCGAGGCCGGGCAGGTCGCCGGGTGGCTCCCGTGGAGGGGGGGGGGTACTGTGAGGGATGGCCCAGTACTGCGCGCTTCCAGGTGCCAATTACCATCACGCACCTGAGAGGAGTTACCAATCAGCTCGATGGGAGCCTTCTTATACACGGTTTGCTGAACATTCAGTGTCGGGTCGTTTTGGTCACCACCAGCTACTGCTTGTTCCTCTTGTGTGTTTCTCCAGTACGCCTTTGGAAGTTGCCGCTGTTACCTCTCTCTGCCTCCGTGGACCCGTGCCTCGTATTTACACTTTGCCCTTGGTGAGTTTTTGGATGCTCTGATATCCTCATTTTTATTCCTGGACTCAATACCTTCATCTGTTTTTTGTGTGTTCCTTAACACTGAAGAATTGTCGCTTTGTTTTGGGTACTGGACTCTGCCTTGTTACTGGACTGCCTCGTAATCCCTACGTTTCTATTAATGACATTCTCCGTTTTCTTTTTCTCCACGAGTGGATTATCAATAAGCTGCAGAGCCGCAGAGCCGCAGAGCCAACTCTGCTCTGGGCAGAGCCGCAGAGCCCTACTCTGCTAAAGGACATTCCCCCCGAATGCATTTACGTTATTTTTGCTCATTTCTGTTTGTGAAATAAATACGCCCATCGTTTTTGGCTAACTCTGAACTACCTGTCTGTGTCGTGCTGTTGGGGTTGTTTACAAACCATAACAGAGAGACCGTGGCTCAAACTACCTGTGTTGTATTAAAGTAATTGAGTGATGTTTAACTTGTACCTGTGTCCAGTCCTTTCGACTAGCAAACGTTGTATTTACCGTTACCTCAGGATACCACAGTCTATTGTGTTTAGTTGGTTAGCTATTTAGCTAATATTGATAGCATTGGATAGCATCAACGCTAGCTGGCTACAGCTCAACACCAGCCATGGGAATACTATTTACTAAATTATGGAGGCTTTTTAATCGTCAAAGTAAGAGAGGATTTGTCGGGGAGCTCCCGTAGCTCACCGCATATCTCGGCGTCGGGGAAAACCGTGCTCGTCACGGATCTGGGGGACACGAGTTCGATTCCCGGACCCGCCGTCATTTCTCAGAATGTCTTCCCCTGCTCTAAATCCCATTTCAACCTGTTTCTGTCGGTCATGCTTGACCAGAAAAGCGATAAACACTAAAAAATAAAGTTTAAAAAAAAAAAAAAAAAAAAAGAGGATTTGTCATGATCAACTGAAGGCATATGCTATGGAACAATATGTGCTTGGCTACTACTTGAGTTTTCAGAAAAAGGCCAGCTATGTGACACTAATCTCTAGCTAGTATCGTGTATTGCATCACAGTAGCTTCCCGATCAAGCTCAATAGCTTCTGTAACACGAACGCAACCACTCTGATGCCATTGTTGTTTAATAATAACTCTCGGTGTTTAACACAATGGCGCCCAAGGACGGATATATCCGTGTTTCGAATCCATGCTTAAAGGACCAAAGGAGGGATATATCCGTGGCAAGTTGTTTTGGCTTTTATTCCATTTTAATAACCTATTCAAGGTCGCCGAGCTGCACTGCAGATGTACCCTACACTTTGAATTCGAGAGTGCATTACCGGCCAGCTCCTCTTAGGGGCGCTATTGCGATAATGCAGTGTTCCCTGTGGCCGAAGTTGTCTTTATTTTTTTTTATCTCTAATGTAGTTTTCTACTCACGTGAAGCGATAGCTATTGTCTGTTGCACGGAATACGTTTTGGATCGCGGATTTCAGTGTGCAATAAGGGGATTTATCATCAGCCAATGGACATATCGATCTACCAGATGGTGATCGATAACTGGGAAATTGTCTGGCGGATCCAACCGGCTCATGGTAAGATCTTTTTCACGTAAATTACAGCCCGATCGGGCCTTGCTATGATACTCAACCAGCCGATCAGCCTATGTGGCTACTTAGACGAACACGGTTATTGGTAATCAATAATAAGAAACAACGTCCCCCGCCCCCCCCCCCCCCCCCCCCTTTCATGCATACATGCTTGAGGATCGTACCGATCATATGCAGTTTGAGTTTAAACTGTAGCTTCTGTATGGGCGGCTACGTGGTGCAGTGGGCAAGGCGCTCACCACGAATACTGGAGACGCTGGGTTCGCCTGTTCGAGCCCAGCGCTCCACATTGCTTTCAGTTTAGCTGGTCGTCCGTACTAATACACATTGGCAGTATTAGGGGGTGGGAAACTGATGGGTGGGGATCGGGCGTTGTGGACAGCGACTCCTACAGGTCGGTTGGTGCGCCTGCGCAGTAGAATCAGGAAGCGATGGGGGCGGCGCCCCTCCAAAGCGCAGACCCCTGACGCTGAAAGATCGCGCCGCGCAGGTGAAAAGATGTGACTGCTGTTACCTCGAGTATCGGAGGGGACTCGTGCTATGTATGACTTAGTCCACATTGCAGCCGGCTTGTGGGAGGCAAGAAACAGCGTTCGAGACAGGGGAGGGTTGAATTGGATGATACGAAATTGGGATGGGAGAAAAATTGAAAATGGGAGAAAAAGTGAAAAAAAAAACTGTAGCTTCTGTATACCGGAAATGCCATTGGATATAACGTTAGTAGCTATTAGCCCTTTATCTAGCCTTCCAGGAAATATACTAGACCAAATGCCGTATAACGATTATATTCACGGCGCTATAAAATGAGAACGTATTGATGATTTTTTTTCTTCTTTAAGCCATTTTGAAGGGACGGTTTATGGTCTCAATTGACAATGAGAATGGACAGATAGCAATACTATAAAGTATAGATTTAGCTCTACAAACAGCCCCAAGTCTGTTTACATATGCTGGTCGTCTAGAGTGATATTAGACTCATTCCAGTGGCCGCCAATGTGTTAACAAACACTTCTAGCCAGGACATATCTGGACATATAAGACATATATGTATCATGTTTATTTTTTTTGTTGGCTGGGTTTGCATGCAGATTAAGGGAGATGTCAATCTGTTGTCGACGGTGGTAGTACAGCCGCAGTACATTTAGCTGTAAAAGCATGATCAAGCTCAATAGCTTCTGTAACACGAACGCAACTACTCTGTACATGTCATTGTTGTTGTGATGTTTTGGCTGAGTTTACACACACGGGTTAAGGGAGAGGTGGGCTATCGCGTCATCGGTTCAGGAGAAAACGCGTATCGCTTGTAAAGATGGTGATGCAAGGAGGCCGTCTTCAGAATTGCGCACTCTGGAGGCCGGTCTCAGAAAGTAGCGTCTTCAGGCTGCCAGAACGCAGTTCCGTGTGGATGAAAGGTACATACGATCAAATACTTTGACTGATACGACCGAAATCGGTTTCGTCTGGACATGGCCTGAGATGACGGGGGGTCGCACCCACCAAGGAACCAACATTGAGATGTCAATTGGCTCTTTGTCTCATAAGAAACCAAAAAGTGACACCTCATTATATCCATGTAAATGACGGAAATGCCTCGCACAGACAGTGAGACTCCACCAACACACACGGAATCGCTCACAAACACCACACACACATAGACACAGACACACACGCACGCACGCACGCACGCACACACGCACGCACGCACACACACACACACACACACACACAGGTCAGATACACACTCTACACACACACAGACACACACAAACACCACACACACAGACACACACACAAGTCAGTTACACACTCTACACACACACAGACACACACACACACACACACATAGAAAGATACACACACACATGGGTCAGATACACACACACACAGGTCAGATACACACTCTACACACACACACACACACACACACACACACACACACACACACACACACACACACACACACACACACACACACACACACACACACACACACATATAAATACACACACACACACACAGGTCAGATACACACTCTACACACACACACACACACACACACATAGAAAGATACACACACACACTCTACTGACAGACACAGACACACACACAGACACACACAGACACACACACACACACACACACACACACACACACACACACACACACACACACACACACACACACACACACACACACACACACACACATACACACACACACACACACACACACAAACGGACACACACCAAACCAGCTTTTAGAAGCGGTGGGCTTTGTTAGACTAACGTGTATTGGAACAAACCATCTTGGTTTCAAGGGGCCAGGGAATTGAATATCATGTCTGTTTTGAACAGGAGAACACACAGATCATAGCTGTCAGTTGGAGATGAGGACCTTGTCATGTCATTTTGCCATTCCTATTGAATTAAAGATCACGAAAGAAACCATCTAAGCTTTTTCTGCTCCAGCTTTCTACTCTTTTAACAACAGACTTTGAACACAGAGAACCGTTATCAGTCCTTTTTGAAACTACACCTGCAGGTAAACTAACTATTTGCTGAGGTGGCATCTGTTGGGAACATAAAGTTGATTTTGGGTCCAGAGTTTGCTCTGCCCTGGCAGTCCTTAACTTAACTCTGACGTAGCCCCTGTGAGCTGCTCTCTGCAGGGTCGACCTGTTTGCCAAACAAAAGAAAACATCAGGTTACGCAATTAGGGTAGACTCAGGAGCTGTTTGTTAATAATCACCCAGTCTGTTAATTACTAAGCAGGGGGACGAGGGACCTGTTCTCTGTCTGTACTATGGGAATAATATCAGCAAACACCTCCCTGCTCAGGAGGGGTGCACTACTGTACACGCACAGTCCCTCATAAACAAGCCCTGTAGCAATATTCTCACAGAGATGTCGTCATTCTCTTAAAATACAATAACAACGGGAGCTCCCGTAGCTCACCGCATATCTCGGCGCTATTTCTGCGTCGGGGAAAACCGTGCTCGTCACGGATCTGGGGTACACGAGTTCGATTCCCGGACCCGCCGTCATTTCTCAGAATGTCTTCCCCTGCTCTACATCCCATTTCAACCTGTTTCTGTCGGTCATGCTTGACCAGAAAAGCGATAAACGCTAAAAAAAAAAGTAAAAAAAAAAAAAAAGACAATAACAACACCAGGTTTCAGGCTTCCTCTTACCTCACATCCATGTAATCACTAGCTTTCATAATCCTTGGCACATGTGACACTGACACAATGTCAAAACAGTTATAAAACATTTGTACAAATACACCGGGAGCGTGCGTGCACGCGACATCATTAAAACACAGTGCAACCAGGTATGAAATCACCAACGCACCACTGTACAATAAACAATAATGCTTGTTGGTGGCAGGATGGCCTATAGAAGAGAGTAAAGGTAGAGAGGTAGAAAGTAGAGAGGTAGAAAGTAACCAAAAGGTCATTGATTCAATCCCTCAGACAGGAGGGTGCATTCCAATTGCCAGCTGGCAACTGGAGTGTGGCCGGTAATATATCTATGGTTCCCACCATCTTTGTAGAAGTAGACGTAGAAAGGGCGGCTACGTGGTGCAGTGGGCAAGGCGCTCACCACGAATACTGGAGACGCTGGGTTTGCCTGTTCGAGCCCAGCGCTCCACATTGCTTTCAGTTAGCTGGTCGTCCGTACTAATACACATTGGCAGTATTAGGGGGTGGGAAACTGATGGGTGGGGATCGAGCGTTGTGGACAGCGACAGACTCCTACAGGTCGGTTGGTGCGCCTGCGCAGTAGAATCAGGAAGCGACGGGGGCGGCGCCCCTCCAAAGCACAGACCCTTGACGCTGAAAGATCGCGCCGCGCAGGTGAAAAGATGCGACTGCTGTTACCTCGAGTATCGGAGGGGACTTGTGCTATGTATGACTTAGTCCACATTGCAGCCGGCTTGTGGGAGGCAAGAAACAGCGTTCGAGACAGGGGAGGGTTTAATTGGATGATACGAAATTGGGATGGGAGAAAAATAGAAAATGGGAGAAAAAGTGGATAAAAAAAAATAAGTAGACGTAGAAAGCTTTATTGTCATTGCACAATACAGTACAACAAAATATGTGTGTGCAGCACCAACAAAAAAACGATACCTACATACACACACTACCACACTGCACATTCCATGTACCCATATACACACACTACCATACATACATTAGTGTACACATACTCACTATCACACCACACATTCATGTGCCCACACATACCCTCTGCTACACATTTTATTCACAAGAACATTAAAAAGGTTTTTAAAAAGCATTGCAAAAATTGCAAGTTAGAGAATGACATTATTGCACATGTCCCAACATCTGTCATATTGCATATACATGTATAAATTATAGTGCGGTAGATGTGGTGGCAATAGGGGGGGGGGGGGGGGGTGATTGTTCAGTTCAGTGATGGCTCTTGGGAAGAAGCTGTTCTGCAGCCTGGAGGTGCAGGCTTTGAAGGCCCTGTATCACCTCCCAAATGGCAACAGGAAGAAGGGGTGGTGAAAGGGGTGGGTTCCATCCTTCAGGATGCTGCTACTGTAGCTCTGCCGAGGCAGCGCGTCCTAAAGATGTCGTCTAGTGTGGGCAGGGGGAGACCGATGATTTTTTGGGAGGTGTTTATGACTCTCTGGAGGGATTGCCAAGTGTCCTTGAGCAATGTACTAAACCCTAAAACTGCACCAGGGGCAATGCACCGGGGTGATTAGTTTATCTTCGCTTCGTTTATAAATATTGCTCATTTCAATTGCAGAGAATATTTGTTTTCTGTATTAACACATTGGGTGCCGTTCACGTAGTTCTACGTTTCTGTGGCCCGACCGTTGAGTGCCAGAAACGTAGATCTACGTTTCTGTTTCGTTATTTCTTTTATTCGCTATTGCCATTCATAATCCATCGAGGCACCTTGTGCATGCTGTCCTGAATGTGTGTGAGATCGCAAACGGCCAATACCGCCGCCTAACGCCGTGCGGCCGCTATTGCACTCCATTTGAAACAATGTGGTTTGTTTTCTTGGCCGAGCTGCGGCGTGGGGGCGGGGTCTGAACACTCCAGCAAGACAAGCGGTCACCACAGTTCCCTCGATGAGGGTCCCCGCCCGCCAGACCATCTGCAATGCTGGATAACGTTGGACGAACGATCACGATGAAAATTTGGAATGGCGATCAGATAATTGGATTATTCTTTTTGCAGTACATCATATACAAGGTAAGGACTATATGTTACCAATCTTGCATTGATCCGATGATTTTTTCACCGCAATTGCAGCATGTGTCTGTAATGTACTGTGTAGCATTTGCCGTTGGTGGCGCTTGAAGCATAGAACCCCCCCCCCCCACACACACACACTCTTTCGTGGATGCATGAGGAAACATAATACCGATAATCTAGCGTTGATTTCAGATCGATTCAATAATCAAGCAAGAAATGGCACGATAAATAGTGAAATGCAGATAAGGGCTGTTTGGGCTGCGTTCCCTGGGATTACACAGAATCGCTCTGGAACTATGCTCGTATTCACCATGGTATAAAACGGAATGAAAAAGATTATCTGTTTTTTGCATGTTGACCGGAAGAAACTCACTGACAATCGACGGCGTTATTAGATCCATAGCTATAATATTTAATATAGGTTTAGCACTGCAAAACACCGGCATTTATCTCATTGAACAGAGCGTTGGCACTAAAGGCCCACAGTGCCCCCTGCTGAACGGCACTTGATGTGTTAAAAAAAAAGCATGAGACCAACCCTCAGTGATGACGTCCTCTTTCTGGCTCCTGTAGACAGTGAGGTTTGTCTCACTCTTGTGTCATTATTTGTACAAAATGTCTGGAGTAGATTAATTATTTCTAGAGTCATGGTTTTTGTAATTCTGTATTCTGCGTGTAATGTTGCCTATTTCAGTTCTTGAAGTGACATTTTTATAGGGACGTTTTACCATTGAAATGTATGGGCACCTCCACAGACACACTCCTCACTCCCATATACATTGGAGTTATACCAATTTCTTTCTTTATATACAGGGGTGCAGTGCTGGGCATACGCGGTCAAACGACGTTTGGGCTTCGTCACTGAGGCAGAAGTACGCGCATCCTATTATTATGCAAAGTCTAGGTGATAAGTGCCGGCCAGCCACACAACAATTACTCGTTGCGCCGTATACCCCGGCCGCCGGCACTTATCACCTAGACTTTGCATAATAATAGGATACCGACAACCAAATACAAGCCCTGTAGGTGGGGGGTTGCTTGATCTCCCGACTGGAAGGATGAGAAAAGTTGTTTCATCTGTTCTGTGCGCAACCGAGGGAACATGTATGCGCTTTGGCCTTGACCCATATTACGACTGCACCACTGTTTATATATATACATATACTGTATATATAAAGGTTAAACATAATGTGTTGAAAAATTGTTCTAGGTCTATTGTAATTCATCATCCAATGAGTTGACAGAATGATTTCCTGTTGTGTATGAGCTAGGAATCAGTAATCACTGTCCCGTTGTGTGTGTCCGAAAAGCTAACTGACGTTTCTCATACCGACACACACTGCACAACTCAGTCCTCAGATGTTTAAATAGCTTTGGACTTGAAAGGAAGAAAACACAATAATTTTGTCAAACATGAGATCTAATTTAGCCAAACAAAGATGAGATGAACTGGTTCTTGTTTCCTCTTTTGAAGAGCAGGACACGTTGGACCGGCTTAGAGGTGACACTGCCATCTGGTGGTGGACTAATGCAGTGTGCTGATGGCTGGTATTGGTTTTTGATTGATTGATTGAAAACTTTATTAACAGATTGCAGAATGGGTACAATACAGTACAGCTCAATACACACAATTGTTAAGGGGATGCAGATCAGAGAAAGACTTTCATCTTGTTTACATCAGGGTCCCCCATTTTCAATTCATCAGGACATATATGACATACATGACATACAGATAGACAGTACTGCTACATCTATACATTTATGACATACCAGATTTGCAAATACAGTACTGTTTGTGATACAAAAAGAGTCCAGAAAAGAGAGTATATACATTTGACGTAAAAACTGTACATTGGGGGAGGTTGGGTAGTTGGGGTGGGGTTGGGGGCGGGGGGGGGGGGGGCACTGTACAACTGTACAAGCAAAACTGTACATTGGAATATTGACAAAACCATACTTGGTCATTTACTGTATATTGGAGGGGGTTGGGTTAGGACATTTACAGGGGCCAGTTTCGAATTGCAGTCTCCCGTAGGTGGTCTTTGAGAGTGGTTTGAAAGTGGGTAGTGATTCACATTCCTTTATAGCTTTGGGTAGGGCGTTCCACATTGATGTGGCATAATTGCGAAACGTGTTTAGTCCCTTGTTTGAGCCGAATCTGGGTTTAACATGATTTGTGGAGCTCCCTCTGGTGTTGTGATTGTGGTATTCACTGACCTTTGGGAAGTATTTTGACATGTACATGGGTACCTTGGTCGTGTAGTGTATCTTGTAGACCAGGCCCATTGCAAGTTGCTGTACTCTGTCGTCTACTCTAAGCCATCCTAGGTTGTCAAAGTGGGCAGGGGTGAGGTGGGTTCTAGGAGTAAGGTCAAGCAGTAGTCTGACCAGTTTGTTTTGAGATGTTTGTAATTTTGTTTTTAGCGCCTTTGAGGTGCTTTGGTACCATGAGGTGCAAGCATAGTCGTAGTACCCTTGAATGAGTGCTCCTGCCGGCTGCCAGAGTCTTCAGGGTATTCTTGTTTACCAGAGAGGAGATCCGGTACAAGAATCGAGTTTGTTGGTTGACTTTTCTTTATTATATTGGATGCCATTTTGTCACAGGAAAGATTAGCCTCTAGGATGGAGCCCAGGTAGGTAATTTCATCTTTCCTTCCACTGTAACTGAGAAGCCGTCGGTCTTGCTGAGTTTGTTATTTGAACCGAAGAGAATGGACTCTGTTTTGCCCATGTGTAATGATAGTTTGTTATCAGCGAGCCATATGCAGATTTTGCCTATTTCCGAGCTGAGGGTTTTTTCAACCTGTAACTTGTTCTTGTCAGAGATCAACAGGGCTGAGTCGTCTGCGAACAAGAACAAGTTGCAGTCACAAGCTGACGACATGTCATTTGCATAAATTAGGAACAGTAGCGGTCCTAGTATGCTTCCTTGTGGAACACCACAGCTCACTGTGAGGGGGGGGGGATAGGGTACCGTTTACCTCCACCATCTGTTCCCTCCCCTCAAGGTAGGATTGCATCCAGCTCACTGATAGACTATCAAAACCAATTGCTTTTAGCTTGTCAATCAGAATGGAGTGATTGACAGTGTCGAAGGCTTTTTGTAGGTCCAGCATGACCATGCCGCAGTATTTGCCCGCGTCCACCTCTTGTTTGATGTGGTCGTTCAAATAGAGAAGGCATGTGTCATTGGAGTGGGATGTTCTGAAGCCAGATTGGAATTCGTAGATTAGATTTTTTTTCCGCTAGGTACTTTTCAACCTGTTCGTAGACAATTTTTTCCATGACTTTCGAGATGGAGGTAAGAATAGAAACAGGGCGGTAGTTGCCTGGGTCTAATTTACTGCCCTTTTTGTGCAGAGGGGTCACTCTCGCAATTTTTAAGCCCTTGGGGACGTGTCCATGTTTTATGGAGAGGTTTATTATGTGTGTGATGACTGGGGTGATGGCGGCTGCTGAGTCTCTGAGGAATTTGGAGGGGATGTTGTCATGGCCAGTGGCCTTGTTAGGTTGGAGGGCGCTCAGTTTTTTGAGTACCTGGTACCTGGTGCTGGGCAGGATCACCGCACAATAAAGTGGGGAGGACTATCATCAGAATGATAGAATGGTTCCTCTCTCTGACTCCACTAGCCAGCAAGAGAATACACGTGTAGTCAGGACAAACAGAACTATAGTTCAATTCAGATCATTTATTGCCGCAGGGCCAAAGGTGAATAAAGCAGGTTATTTACATACAGGGATTATTATCATAGTACATCAAACACGCTGTACAAAGGATTGTTGAGGTTTACACATCAAACAAGTCTGTACACAAATAGTAGTCATGTTATGTCAATGAGAAGAGAATGTACAGAGCAATACACATGGTTAAACCTGGTCTAAGATAGGGATCTTTTACATTTTACACTAAACAACACCCAACTGTGGGTCCATGATTTTACTCACGTATATGGCAACAGCACATTCTCTGGTGGGCGATGGAGGCTCAGACCCTGGGGTAGAGTTCTGGCCTATCTGTCTGACAATGGGTTCTGGACTTTATACTATGGCATCAACCAATCATAGTTACATTCTATATATGGAGTTTTGTTCCAATTGGTTGTCTTGTTTCTAAAAACAGAAGGTCTTCTGTTCTTGGGTTCCAATCAAGTGATCTTCTTGTCGTGTATGGGCTGGTTCTCTCCAGGGGGGGGGGGGTCTGTTGGTTTCTTGATGAGTTGGCATCTTCTTCCCCCCAGAGAGAATGGATTTGCAGTTTCTCTTTTCTTTGATTTTGGCAGTTGTACACTAGAACCTTTTCTAATTTGTAGCTTTAATGTAATGAGTTACATATATATTCAGCATTAAACCAATGTGGCGTTGTCTATATTTTAATACCAAATTGCCTATATGAAATATCACAAGCCTGCTTTTGCCAGACTGAATTAATGGTTCTGAGATTTACATTCTATAAAGCTTTACAAAAAGAGTGAAATGACACTCTATTACTTTCATAACCAGTTAACATTCTAATGACATTCAAATATCCTTTTATCTAATAAGTCAGATACCTTACTGTGATAACCCATGAAACTTGAGTCTCAAAGGCAAGTCAGGGGTCTTTTGTCAGACCAACTGTTCTCTGCTGTAATCTGTTCAGTGAGGTGTGGCCTGCTGTGACCACATTAACATAGAATTTACAGTCAACCAGAGGTCCCCACACTGAGCGTGGGAAGATCTAATCATTACTAAGGCATTATTTTAATTAACTATTATCACATATATTTGCAGTTTCAGTGATAACCCAACAGTCTGCTTGTCTCTTATTCTGTAATTGTATGGATTTAAACAGTTCTCAAGTGGGGGGTGTTCTATAGATTCTCACAGAATGTGTCACAAACAGTTTAACATAATGGGGGCTTTTATGACCTGCCCCTGTGTCACCAACTGTCTTCCAGTATGGTTCCTTAATTTAGCCACTGATATCCACTCTGCTTCGAACAAGTACACAAAGCTTTTTCATATAGTTCCTATACACAGACATATTGGTTATGAAATGCCAGTCAATGGTACCACAAACGTTTTTGAGCAAGCAGCTATTATGTACAGACATGTTTTTCACATGCACACACGAATCAAGGACAGCAATTTTTTTGTGTGACATCACATTAAGAAGGAAGTCCAAAGGCACAGTTTCTGAATTCTGGGTGCAAAATCTGACTGACTTTTCTTATTTCACAGTTTGAGTGGTAGTAGGTCCATCAGAGACCCAACTGTATGTGCACAAGCACTGAGACAATTAACTTTAACTTGTATATAACTATTCATGACTATTGACTATTTCCTGCTGTCATCTTCTATTATTTCCCTCTGCCTTCAGTACTGATGGAGGGAGATGGAGGAGATGGCCATCGGCATCTGATGGGTTCCCATTGCATTGTGTGTGTGTGTGTGTGTGTGTATGTGTGTGTGTGTACCATGAACAATGGTTCTCAGTTCACCTTTCATCCCTTATCTCCTAATGATGGACTGCATTTATATAATGTTTTTTAGCCAAAGATCTTTACAATTCCTGCCTCACATTCACCCATTCACACACACATTCACACACCGACGGCAGAGGCAACCATGCAAGTTATGGGGGGTGACTAATTGTTTATAGAACAGAGCAGAACACAGGCACAGGAGAATGTAGCGGTTTAGAATGTTTAGTTAAGCAGGGGGGGGGAGTCCAAGAGGTCAGGGGGGCTGGTGATGGGGAGCAAGGAGTGAAGGAGAGACAGACAGACGGCGTGGGTAGGTGAGGTCCAGGCGGTGCAGGCTGGTGGGATCCATAGTCGAGATGTAGGCCGGAGGGGTGAGGTCCTGGACATTGGAGAACAAGGAAGTAAAGTATGACGCAGAGTAACAGAGCACACAAAATACACTAGGAGATCAAACAATATCTTTTTTTTTATCCACTTTTTCTCCTCCTGTTTTTCTGTATTTTCCTCCCATCCCAATTTAGTCGTTATGCCAATTCCCCCCTCCCCTTCCTGGTCATTGCTCGCATGTGCCCCCCACTGGTATATGTCAGAGATAGCCAGCAGCCTCTTTTCACCTGACAGCACGGACTCTCATTGGTGTAAGTGTAACGCGTGGGAGGTCACACTACCTTCACCATTTCCCTCCCTCCCTGTGCAGGCGCCCTGACCGACCTGTAGGAGTCGCTGTTTACAACAACCAGATTACCACCCACCGGCTTCTCTCTCGCTGACACGGCCAATTGTGTCAGTATGACGGCCGGCCAAGCCGGAGGCACCGCTGACAGCCGGATTCGATACCAGTGTCTCTGCGGTGGTAGACAGACGCTTAGTCCGCTGTGCTACCTGGCCGCCGAGATCTAACAATATCTATAGGTCTAGAGATGAGTCCTTTGTGTCCCGGGGGGGACACACACTCTCTCATTGACGGAACACAGCGTGAGATTAATGTTCAAGGGTATAAATACTCGGAAAGCGGCTGGCCCAGATGGGATAACAGGACGAATACTTAAGTCCTGTGCAAACCATCTGGCCCCAGTATTTACATCCATATTCAATATATCCCTGGCTGAGTCCGTGGTCCCTGCCTGCTTCAAAATGTCAACCATAATCCCTGTGCCAAAAAAGTCCTCTCCAACAGGCCTTAATGACTACAGACCGGTGGCACTCACCTCTGTGGTCATGAAATGCTTTGAGAGGCTGGTCAAGGATTACATCTGTGCCTCCCTCCCTAGTAACATGGACCCACTGCAGTTTGCATACAGGGCAAACAGGTCCACTGACGAAGCGGTCTCCCAAGTACTGCACAACACACTATCTCACCTTGACAGTCAGAAGGGGGGCTATGTGAGATTGCTGTTCATTGACTATAGTTCAGCTTTCAACACCATAGTCCCCACCAGACTGGTTGACAAGCTGATCGATCTGGGTCTGAGCTCCGCCATGAGTGCCTGGATCCTGGACTTTCTAA
Source organism: Notolepis coatsorum (assembly GCF_963971535.1). Classification (NCBI taxonomy): domain Eukaryota; kingdom Metazoa; phylum Chordata; class Actinopteri; order Aulopiformes; family Paralepididae; genus Notolepis; species Notolepis coatsorum. Next base: position 300,226,611 of record NC_140165.1, read on the forward strand.
GTTACAGGCCCCAGGCGGTCAGGGTGGGGGGTCATACCTCCAGCAAAATCACCCTGAGTATCGGGTCCCCCCAGGGCTGCGTTCTGAGCCCCCTGCTGTACTCACTGTACACACATGACTGTGTGGCCAGGTTCAGCTCCAACTCCATAGTGAAGTTTGCGGACGACACGTGGTGGTGGGGCTCATCTCTAACAATGAGGAGGTTGATGAACTGGCACGCTGGTGCCGGGACAACAGCCTACTCCTGAACATTGGTAAAACCAAAGAGCTGATCGTGGATTTTTGGAGAATACAGCAGGGGACACACACACCGTTGTGGATAAACGGGGCTATCGTGGACAGGGTGAGCAGTTTCAAGTACCTGGGAGTCCACATCACAGAGGACCTGACATGGTCTACACACATAAGCCGATTTTCCATTGCATAGTACCTACTCGACTTGACTCGACTCTACTCTACTCGGCCTTTTCGGTTTTCCATTGCCGAAGTTTGCGTTTGGTACCTGGTACTGGGTACTTTTTTAGTACCTGCTTTCTCGAGGTTCTAAGCACCCTAGAAGTGGTACCAAAAAAGTGACATGGAAACACTGCAGACCACTGATTGGTCAGAAGAGAGAAGCGTCACACGTTGGAGCGTCCTGCACAAAAACAGAAACCCGCCATCTTTAAACTGCCTCACGTAGCATTCATTATTTGTTTGCAGCAGGAACAAAGTGCAATAAACAAAAAAGGATACATTCACTGTGTATTCCGCCTCATTTATTGATGAAACAAAACCAACATCAACACAATTTACCACCAAGAGCGGAGAGTTTAGTCTCACAAAAAGATCGCTGATTTTGTTAGCTTACGTGCTAATGTGATTGGGATTTATCATTATAATAGTTAGCATTGCGGCCAGCGTACATAGCGTGCAAATATCGCTGATTTTGTTGGCTTACGTGTGGTTAGCTGGTGAGGCGCTCGTATCGTGGAATGGAGTGGAAATACTTTAATCATCATGTCAATAATTAATAGACAATTATCATTTCCAACATAAGTTAATGCTTAACACTTTAATCGCCGATGACATGTTTAGACGTCATTCCTCGCCATGCTCATTCTGCCGAAGACGCCGTAACTCGTCTTTGATGTCAATATTTCAAAAATCTGTGATCGAAATCATATTTCTCCTCCGGGGTCCTGAGATATACTGCTGATCTCCACTCAACTCTCTAGCGGTTCAAGAGCGCCATCTGGTGGCCGATCGGCAGATCGCCAACAGGAAGTGACTTGTCAAACAGGAAGTGCTCATCCATATTTCGTCCGGGCACTCGCGATCATTAGCAGGACTCTATTTCAACACACTGGATAATCAATCGCTCGCCCTAACTCAATAAACAACGTTATTTGGACGTATATAGTATTATACAACCTGGAAATGGTTCATCAGGATCAACATCCCATAATCGAAAACTGTCTACTCCACGCTGATCGTCCAACGGCGCGAGGAAGATACGGTGAGTTTCAACGTTATTTTCTAACGTATTCTATACTAACGATAAGTTATGACTATAACCAAGTTCTGTTAATTAGGGGTGACGCTTGGCATCACTCATGCACTCCCTCGCGTACGTGCACGCGCACTGAATAAATTCCACAAATGTACCTTTAATACCAGTATTAGTCTGACCACACCCCTCATCAGCTTACCTTCATAAGCAGGTGTGTGGTCACCTGCTCTCCTCCTACCCAAGCTTTCACCACAAGGTGAGGTCAAGGGCTGCAGCGGCGTCGGATGCCAAGCGTCACCCCTAATTAACAGAACTTGGTTATAGTCATAACCTATCGTTCTGTATCATTAAGGGGTTCCGCTTGGCATCACTCATGCACAAAGGGAGGCCAAGCGGAGCCACTGGCCGACAAATACACCCCGCTGAAGGCCCCCCACAACCAACAGAACAGGGAGGGCCGAGCCCCCCCGACCCCCCCTAATGGAGGGCACCCCCCCTATTAGAGGTTTACCGGGAGGGCGACGGACCCGACCGTGCGAAGAGGCACTCAAGCAACTCAACGCACAGGGTGAGCAGACCGTGGCTTGACCCCACGACTACACACACGCACAACCCGCATGCCACCCGGGAACGAACGGAGGGAAACAACCTCGTTACTGCCCCCAGAATCACGGGGTCAAGGGCAAACCCAACCCCGTGGCAAGGCCGTAGCAGCGGAGCGCGAAGGAAGACCCAGACCCACCAAAGGGACTGGACCCCCTGGAACGGGGGCCCGGAGAAGTCCATGATGCCAGCATCAAGACCCCACCAGGTGGGCACGCAGTGCCCCGCCCCCCACATCGCCAGCGTATTCGGACAAAGGCCCCTCAGCCGAGCGGGCCCTGTCCTCCCCGATAGTACACTGCCTGGCACACTGACCCTGCAACAGGCAGTCAGCATGGCCGTAAGCACACAAAAAAGGTTAACCAACGGAAGCAGGCAGCGCACCGAGGAAAACCAGGCAACAGGCTGTGAACCCTAGCCTGGAGACTGCGGACGAGACAGGCGCCAGAAAGGACAGCTGAACACAGCCGCCCCGGCGGAAGGGGCGTATGCTGGCGTAGTTGCATGACCAAGGCTCCATCTAAAAAAAACCCACCCAGAGGGGTCGAGGCAGAGAAGGCTGACACGATTGGCAGATGTCATGAACGTGCAGGGGCACCCTCAAACCGGTTAACCCGGGAGTTGACACCGCAGCAATACACCAGAGAACCAACCACCCAGGTGTTACCCCATGCGGTGGTTGGTCCCATAACCCCTCAGGAAAAAAAACCAAAACACACCTGCGCTGTCGCAGCCCGTGTTCCAGTTTCCAACAGGGTTATCCCGGGCCTACAGGTCAACGAAACATTACTTCGGACCGGGCCCGGTGATACGGGGAGCACAGGGTCCCCCGAGGAGGTCAAGACCACCCCAACAGGCCCCTCTTCGCCATGCGTAAGAGAAGAGCGTAAGAATGGAAAACCAGCCCCAGCACCGTACTTGGTATTCCCAGGAGGTCACCCAACCAAGTACTAACCAAGACCAACCTGTATGGCGGCCGAGATCCGACGAGATCGGACGCGTACAGGCTGGCACAGCCGTAAGCCATTACGACAGAGTAGAATACAATGTACCCAACAAGGGTTCCATAGCGCCCAACCCTGTGACACCCGGACCGACCTAGCATTTTTCCCCCTGAAAAAACCCAAGTCCCTCAGGGTACCAGAACAGCAGATCTGCATCCCCGGCGGACAACAGGTTCAACTGATCCGGACCAGCGCGACCAGAACCAGTCCCGTGCCCTAACCACGCCGACATGCCAACTCCAGGAGAAGGGGCAGATATGCGTGTTGATCTTAAACATAAAAAGAAGGCGCCACTCAGGCGTTCCGGTGCGAACCGCGCCCGGCAGCCCACCCCCAGGGCGTGAGACCCTTCCACATATGTTCAGATCCATTCCGTTATCATCCCCTGATATGAACGAGAACCCGTCGACAACCACACAGGGCGTCGGAAGAGGAAAAACCCCCATCCCGATTGCTTTATAAAAACGCTGTTTTAACCCCAAGCAATCAAGGCGCGCCAGTCAGTTACCTAATGTCCAACAGAACATCCTGAGTTAGCACTATGTGTGCGTTGGGCATATCCACATCAATAATAGGCTATTTAGACCATCTTATTGAATCCCCAAGACGCCCAGGGGAACGACAAGAGGGCGGGATACAACCAACTCCATGAATGAATGAATGAAAACTTTAACCAACAGATTGCAGAAAGGGTACAACATAGTACGGCTCAAAACACACAATTGGTAAGGGGAGGCAGACCTGAGAAAGACGTTAGTCTTGTTTCCATCAGGGGCCCCCATTTCCAATTCATCTAGACACATCCAACTCTTTATAATAATAAAGAAGAAGCATCACCCGTATGAACCCAACTGCACAGCTGGGAGTAAAAAACCCGTTTTCACATGATTTTACATCCAGTCACTCTTCTTTAATCAGAGAGTAAAGACTAGACCCTCCCAGAAAACCTTCCCACACGAGTGGTAGTCATGAGAAAGACATGCAAACTGTGATCACGTGACCAACTGACTCAGGTTTACATAAATGGAGCGCAGCAGACCCGTGAGCCCTACGCTCTAACTCGACACCTTAAGACACCGCAACTCATGGAAGGCGTCGCCATAGCAACACCGCTATGACGGGGGGAAATTCTGCCTTTTTGACTCCTCTCTGTAATAGGAGTTGGCAGGATAACCCTCCCCCCCCCCCCCCCCCCCCCCCCCCCGGCCAAGACGTCTCACCGGCTCGGCCCTGACTGGCTCAGCAGAAGAGATAAAAATCCCCTAAACCAATCAAGTGGGAAGGAGGGGTTTATTCGACACCCCCTCACAAAAAACCCTTCGTTCCCTACACACAGAAAACAACCGTAGCCATTTTGAAAACCTCCGGTAGAATGCTAATGTATAGCGTAAGCTAATACAATGCCCGCTACCCACAAAATGTGAACAGGATTTACAACAAAAACAAGTCGCATGTGTGTGAATCCTACACCCGTTGACTATGTCGTACATAGCAAAAAAAAAAAAAAAACGCTGACCGAGAGTAACGGCTAGGCAGTGGAACGTGTGTGTACGATTATTACTGCAACTTAACAACACAGCATTGTGAGACACATATACTTAGTTCAAGCAATGGAATAACACCAGTTTCTACCTGCATGTGGAGCATCAAGCTAATAGAACCTATTACTGAGTGTATGTTGCAGACCTTGCTTAATCTCGTAACACAACACGACTCATCTCACAACGTAAAAGTGCAGATTCATATTTACACAACCCCACCATATGAATTGTTGAAGAAACACACAGTTTGTTCGGCCAAAACATAGTCCCCCTTATGTCGGGGAACTTCTTTATTTATCATAATGTTTTTAAGGCACAAAATCATAGAGGGGCCGGGGAGGGTGTAAAGGAGGGGGACACAGAGGGGAAAAGTCACTCTCAGCGGCGTCTGCCACCTCGCGCCGCTCGAGTCTTGCCACCCCGAGGAGCCCCGGAGGGACGGTAGGTTACTGTCTGCTGGTCACGACATTCCCTACCGTCTCCTCCGGTCGTGGATGGGCCGGCGGTAGCAGAAGCGCTGTCTCTTCTCCTGGCCTTCTTGGAGGGGCCAGCAGCGGCGGCAGAGGCAGTGGTAGGGGCGACGGAGACAGCTCGACGTCGCGGAAGCCTTCTGACTCCACCGGCAAGGACGGGAGGCGGAAAATGGGGTTGGAGGATGGATCTCTCCTCTGCCATCTCTCTGCATGTTGAGGTCATCAACCGCAGGGCCTTCCCGAACAGACCAGCGTCGGAGAGGGCGGCCGTCAGAAGAGGGGCTCTCTTCCGTTCCGGCACACGGGCCTGCTCCAGCCAAAGATGACGCTGGCCCAGGGTAGCCAGGGCGCGCACTTTCCCCATGGCTATGGCCAGCACCTGGGAAAGGTGCAGGACAGCTCCTGCCGCCTGGGTGATCTGATTGCATTTTACCTCGTTCAGATCCGTGCCGCCCGTCATAATCCCCGATACAAATCTAGCCAGGTGGGCGATGTTAGACGCCGCAGCCAGCGATTGTGTACCAGCGATGAATGACTGGTCACCCCAATAAGCCAATCGCCTAGCCGATTTCCCCTGGAGGACCGGCTTGCATAAGGGTTCCCACACCATATCCGGACAGAGGAGAGCGGCCATCGGACTGTCAAGCCGAGGCACGCCCTCCCCCATACCTTTGACTAACCCCGACACCCGCATAACTGGTACGTAGGCGGGGGTTAGTCCCATGATGTTGGCAACCGCCTGACCCTGACGAACATAGGCCCCCATTGATGGGAAAAATGGGTAGACAACCTCCACCCCTCTCACTGGGCGACGCTGCCAGCGATGACCTATGAGATCATCAGGGACAGGTGCAGGCAATGGCAGCGGCAGCGGCACGCCGTTTGCGGCGGCGGCTACCGCCATGAGCTCGGGAAACAAAGCCTGCAGTTCCCCCTGCGGACCTTCCTCCACCGAACCCGCATCCCTCACATGCAGCAGGCTGCAACTGGTCAAGGAGCCACAGTCTGATGTGGCCGACAGTAGGGCATCCTGCTGATGAGGCCAAGGTGGTTCCTCGACATCCTCGAACAGGGAGCCCCATGGAGCCATTTCTCCCCCCTCCGGTGTTTCCTGAGGAGGGATACTCTGCTCCACGGGACCATCATACAAGAATCCGTCCGCCTCTTCCATGAAGTCCTCAGTTTCCATCGGAAATCCAGAGCCGGACGCATCCTCGCTGGTCTCCAGCAGTTCCCCAAACCCAGGCCGTTCGCGCCTGCATGCTACCATCTTGCGACGTGAACGGGCAGACGCAAAAAGTTTGCGTCGCAAATCCTCCGGCTCCAAAACAACCGACCGTTCACCAACGGACGATTCCCTGGAACCAGAGGAACCAGAGTCGAGATCAGGCCATCGCCGGAGCGACGGCACCGACTCCTCGGCTCTTCGGAGAGGCAAACTATCCATCGGCTGTCTCCTGGGCTGGGTCGGCAACCACGAAAGTGGCAACAGCCCAGCACCAGAACGCACGACGGAGGCGGGAATGGAGAACCGCTGGTGAAGAGTAGGTCTAGCGGGTCTACTCTCCGCAGAATACATTATGACCCAAACTTTTTCTTTACAACAGATATGAGAGAAGAAAAAATTAAGCACAATGTAGACTTTTCACAACTCTTTTCAACGAATCAACATGTCAAGTGGGGTACTACCGAGGCACTTCCTTGTGGTGAAAGCGAGAAGGAGGAGAGCAGGTGACCACACACCTGCTTATGAAGGTAAGCTGATGAGGGGTGTGGTCAGACTAATACTGGTATTAAAGGTACATTTGTGGAATTTATTCAGTGCGCGTGCTAGTACGCGAGGGAGTGCATGAGTGATGCCAAGCGGAACCCCTTAATGATACAGAACTGATCTGATGATCATATGACCCACACTAGATGAATGGTATAACGTTGCCCACGGAATTATAAACGCCCCCTCGCCCATCCGGTCAATATCAGATGATACGTAGTAACTTCTAGAAGTACCTCCAGTTGAAATTTTTCATCTGGCACCGATTGCTACCAAACTGTATTTGATCATCAATATAATGCATTTGGGGCTATAAATCAAGTTCTGAAGAAAGCTGCAGAAAACGATAAAAACATACTTATACTTTAGACCATATTTTAGTATGAATATGTGAATGAAAAAGTATATCGTTGCTACACCCTGAACAATGGATATAGGACATTGAATGGGCCATAATAATGTCAATTTAGCAATAGAATTTAAAAAGTTATAGCCCTGCAAAGAAGGGGAACTTCTCCATAGACAAATAGAGCTGGCTAGGGATGGTAAATTATGAATTTAACCATGGCGATCAAAGTGTTAATAACATTACACATGGGGAGACTAGCTTGCTGGACACAAACATTGTTGATATAGCAGTCTGGTTAATGTTGTTATATCGCTCGCTATTGCTTGTTTGTACTAGTAACGTTAACGTTAGCATAATAGACACAACGAGAGTCTGGTTAATGTTGTTATTGATTGATTGATTGAAAACTTTATTGACAGATTGCAGAATGCAGACCAGAAAAATACTTTTGTCTTGTTTACATCAGGGTCCCCCAATATCGCTCGCTATTGATTGTTTACTGGTGATGGTGGCCAGCCCTATTCCCCGTACCTGGTTCAACTAAGTCGATCAAGAGTCCCATTATCCAGATTCAGTTAACCCAATGTTTGAAGCCGGGATTTTCCTGTTCCTCGAAGGTGGATTCAGTCTCGTTAACTCGAACCAGACTTGAGACCCAGGATAAGTGCGCGCGGCCGCTTCAGTTGAAAAGCCAGCACTTATCGATAGCAGAGATCCTGATTTTCTAACGGCACTGATTGATTAATTGATTTAAAACTTTATTATCAGATTGCAGTACGGCTCAATCGCCTCGCCGACAAGTTAAATGCGTTATCTATAGGCTAATTTTAAGTCCCTCATTACCTCAATCAATCAGATTATATTTCTTTAAACTTGCCTGCTGGCAGTAGGTTTATGGATTGAATAATCAAATGAGATCTTGCTAGCGAAAATAATTAGTTAAACTCTTATACAGAATAAGGATACGGCTCTCTTACCCATTGATTGATGTATGGTGGATCTTTTACTTATCTGCACTGTGGTGTAACGGTTTCTTCTTTTGACTTTCACGCAGACGACCGGGGTTCGAATCCTAGTCTTTTCCTTCTTTTTGCAATGTAGGAATAATTCAATTTGGTGCACGTTGAGAGCTATATAAAGAATGACATCCTCAATGCATGTAGATTTATAATATTTTAACTTAGAACTAGGCTACTTTTGCGTATAATCATTAATATTATATTCCAAAAAATTATATTGGAAACGCTGGGTTTCGAACACCGGTCGCCCGGTTGCCAGGATTGAGCACTACCGCTGCGCCACTGTGCCAAATGGGATAAATTCATTGTTTATACATTAATGAACGAGAGACCCATGTTTAGAATATTTTTTCTTTTGAATGAAGTTTTATCTCTTTATTCTCAAATGCATTAATGTGACGTCAACGGCTCATTCAATTTCTCAAATCCGTCAAACAGCGCATCTCATCAGACATTTTAATCCCAGTTACAATATCACACAAAATCCACAATCCACGGATAGACACTTCAATTTTATGCTTGAATGAAACAAAATCCAGGCGCTCCTCTCCTTCCTCGCTCCTCATCCACAGCGGAGAATATGAAAGGAATCAGAGCCAAACGAGCGATAGGTTTCAATCATTAAGGATATCCCCGCGGGATTCACATTTGCAATGCTGCGCGTTGTTAAAATAACCACATAATGTGTACATCGCACCTAGCGAGCGCCACGGTATATATAACGTGCATTATTTAGGACAAAGTGAATTTAGTATCAGCATTTTGGGTCTATTTTACATTTCAAAAGCCCCCTCTGGAAGAATGGAGCACAAAAACGTAATTCAGAATGGTATAATGCAGATCCTAGACTGTGAGAATCATTTCAGGAAACGAGCTGTCACTTCTTTGCGGGGGCGTGGCCATGGTTCATCCGGCTAACTTGAACTTAACCCTGCTCTCGACCAGGCTCAAACTTTTTGATCTGTTGTCATGGTGATTTAGACAATCGCGCGTCGGGGAATGGGAAGGTCCGGCTTAAGTCAGGCTTGACCGAAAGTTATCCGGCTAACTCAGTTATCCAGGTACGGGGAACGGGGCCCTGGTCTAATATCAGGATGATACGTTTCGAACAAAAGTTTGTTACAATCATTTTCATATAACGCTACTTAGCTACCGAACATTACAAGTAGATGTTATTTGTAACAAACTGATTGTTCATGCGTTGCTGATTAAATATATAAGCTAGCTACCGTATTTTAGTTTAACAGCTTAATGTTAGCTAAATCTTTGTGGACGTTTCATCAGCAAACCATTAATCTTTTCATCAATAAAAGGAGTCCTTTTAAAAACAATTTTTTTATTCCTCCAAATCTCCACTTGTGTTTACTCTGGCTGGCTTGCTCCAAGCCCTCACGGACATAGCTATGCTCACGGAGCTCTCATGCTGTACGCCAGCGGCCCCACCTCCCCACACAGAGACAAATGGAGTACTACCTGCAGTGGAAAACGAACGAAGTATCAGGTACCAAAAGCGAGTAGAGTAGAGTAGAGTCGAGTAGGTACTATGCAATGGAAAAGAGGCAATAGATTCTGTGGCGAAACAGCACCTCTATCACCTGAGACAGCTAAGGAAGTTCAGAGTATCGGGGAAGATACTCCACTCCTTCTACTCCGGGGCTGTAGAGAGCATTCTGACTGGTTTGGAAACAGCACGGCACAGGACAGGAAGGCACTCCAGAGAGTGGTGCGCTCAGCTGAGCGTACTACGGGTATTGCACTACCACCCCTGCAAGACTACTTATATAACAGGAGGTGCAAATCCAGAGCCTGCAGAATTATGAAAGACCCTCACCACCCCAACAACAGCCTGTATAAGCTGCTGCGGTCAGGCAAGCGCCTACCTTCACACGCTGCAAGAACAGACTCCGACTCAGCTTCTTCCCCCAGGCCATCAGAACACTGAACACTGAACTCTCCACTCACAAATACACATGAGCACACACACACACACACACACACACACACACACACACACACACACACACACACACACACACACACACACACACACACACACACACACACACACACACACACACACACTCAGGGCCACCTGGGAGAAATGCGAGGCCCTGTGCGAGATTTAAACGCGAGCCCCCCCCCCCCCCCAAAAGGTAAAAAAATTATATATATATATAAATATGCTATTTGGCCCTAAACAGAGAGTATAGTGGCAGAATACCTGAGCACTGTGACTGAAGATCCTTGACTAGGTACAGACTCAGCGAGCACAGCCTAGCCATCGAGAAAGGCCGCCATAGGCAGACTGTGTGTGTTAGAAAGAGAGAGAGAGAGAGAGAGCATGTGTGTTTGTCGTGTGTGTGTGTGTTAGAGAGAGAGCATGTATGAGAGAGATAAGCAAAGATGAGCCCCTAAAGGATATTCAACTTTTTTTTTATAAACAAAGTTTTTTATTCAAAGATTACATTTACATTCATATCTTGCATACAGATGTCATGTCCTTTGTTTTTTCCTTACTGAATATCCCTCCCTCCCGCCCCACCCAGAAAAATAAAAAAGACAGTACAAAAGTAAATAAATACATACAAAATAAAATAAGACAAATACAAAATGTGACATTAGGATCCACTTTAACAGCAATATGGTACTCTTAAAGGATAAGTATATTTGCTATGGATATAATGAAACATAAGTGCAACTCCAGGTCCGATACCCAAGCCAGGTCGTATGACCCTAAATACGTGAGGTGGGAGATTAAATAAATACACGCCCACTGTCCCCAACCACCCCAATCAACAGGTAAGCCTACTCAGTGAAAACTGTCCCCCCCCCCTACATGGCACTCGACATAACTTCAGTCAGGAGGAAACGGATCTATTCTATCTACATATGAGATTAGCGGTTGCCAATGTGTGTAGAATTTATCAGCTGATCCTCGAATTGTAAATTTAATTTTTTCCAGTTTTAGGAATGACATCACATCATTCAGCCATAATCTGGATGATGGGGGAGGTTCTGCTTTCCAATGCAAGAGTATCCTCCTGCGGGCAATCAGTGAGGCAAAAGACACTACATTGTATTGTTTTTTGGTCAAGATCACATCCTCCTCGGGGATCCCAAAGATAGCAATTTGGGGGCAGGGCACTATAGTAATCTCCAGTACCTCCGAGATGGTATCAAAAAAGAACTTCCAGAATGTTATCAGTTTCGAGCAGGACCAGAACATGTGGGTTAGATCCCCTGGTGACTGTGCACATCTGTTACAGTTGTCTGTCACATTGGGATATATTTTAGCCAATCTGGCATTACTATAATGGACTCTGTGAAGGACCTTAAACTGAATAAGGCCAAGTCTGGCACAGGAGGAAGAGGTATTAACTCCCTCTAGTGCGTCCCCCCACCATTCATCCGAGAAGGCTACCCCTAGTTCAGTCTCCCATCCCGTCCTAATCCTGTTTATGGCAGTGTCTTTTCTAGGTATGGTATCATAGAGATATGAAACATGGCCCCTATCCATACTAGCCGAGTGTCGAAAACGCTCCACACCTGATGGAGGGGGCAACTGTGGAAACGTAGGGGAATGGGTCCTCACAAAATGCCGAATCTGGAAATATCTAAACCGGTCAGAGTGGGGTAAGTTATATGTGTCACATAGGTCCCCAAATTCTGCAAATACACCATCTATGTATAAGTCACTCAAAGTGGTTAGTCCCTCTTTCTTCCATCTAGCGAACCCAGAATCCAGTGTAGCAGGTAAGAAAAGGTGGTTATTACAGATGGGTGCTGACATAGAGAGCTTAGTCCACCCGCATATCTTTCTCATCTGGGCCCATATCTTTAATGTGGAAACAACAATTGGGTTCTTACTATATTTTGTTGGTGACAGTGGCATTTCACCACAAGCTAAAGCTTGAAGGGAAGATGTTGGGCAAGAACTGGCCTCAAGTTGACCCCAGCTGCTGTCTGGTTCACTCGTCCACAAGACAATTTTGTGAAGATTGGCGGCCCAGTAATAGAACATGAAATTTGGTAGGCCCATTCCTCCCTGATTCCTATCCCTTTGCAGCAAGGATAATTTTATTCTTGGTGTTTTGCCCTCCCAGATAAATGAAGAGATCATCTTATCCAGATCAAGAAAAAATGCTTTGGGGAGAAATAAGGGGAGACTTTGGAATAAGTATAAATATCTGGGTAATACATTCATTTTAATAGAATGTACTCTGCCAGCTAAGGACAGGGGTAAGCCATTCCACCTCTGTAAGTCAGCCTTTACCTTTGTTGTTAATGTGGTAAAGTTTTGTTTTCGAAGAGAGCAAAGAGATTGAGAGATGTTAATGCCCAGGTACTTAAAACCAGTATCCGCTATCTGGAAAGATGGAAGGCGATGGGAAATATTCCGGGCGAGATCATTAATTGGGAAGCATTCACTTTTCTGTACGTTTAATTTGTAGCCAGAAAAGCTTCCAAAAACCTTTAGAAGAGACAAAATATTTGGGATACCGGCCATTGGGTCTGATATGTAGAGCAATAGATCGTCTGCATAAAGAGATACTTTATGCTCGCTACCTCCCCTCCTAATGCCAGAGAACAAGGATTCAGCTCTAAGAGCTATGGACAGGGGTTCAATGGCCGCCGCAAAAATCAATGGAGACAGTGGGCACCCTTGGCGTGTCCCACGTGTGAGTGGGAAGGGCTTAGAACTGAAGCCATTAGTTGTGACACATGCCTGGGGGGCGGTGTACAGTAAGCGTATCCACGCCAACACTTCTTCCCCAAATCCAAACTGTTTTAATGTAAAGAACAAATAGTCCCACTCCACTCTATCGAAGGCTTTTTCCGCGTCCAGAGAAACCACTACCTCCGGGACTATTTGAGAGCTTGGTAGTCCAATAATGCTCAACAGTCTACGAATATTTGTAAAGGAATGGCGGTTCTTTATAAAGCCTGTCTGGTCCTCAGATATTACTGTGGGGAGAACAGCCTCTAGTCTACATGCCAACGCTTTAGCTAATATTTTATTGTCCACATTAAGAAGAGACACAGCTCGATAAGAGGAGCAGTTTATGGGGTCTTTATCCTTCTTAAGGAGTAAAGAGATGGAGGCCTGCGTGAGAGTAGGTGGCAGAGTACCCTTCTGTAATGAGTCATCAAACATCTCTAATAATAAAGGGGCCAATTGATTTGAAAATTTCTTAAAGAATTCTACAGGGTAGCCATCTGGGACTGGAGATTTTCCGCTCTGCATCTTTTTAATAGCTGCAGCAACCTCACTTAGTTGTAGCGATCGGTCTAAGTCCTGACAATCTTCTGGAGAAATCTTGGGAATAACTTGGCCTGAAAAGAAATCTAGCATTACAGAGGTGTCTTTGGGCGCTTCAGATGTGTAGAGCTGTGAGTAGAATGACACAAATGCGTCATTAATTTGTTTAGGATCCGTTGTTAGTGAATCTGAACTATCGCGAATCTGTGGTATTAGTTGTGAGGCTGATCTGCTCTTCAGCTGTTGGGCCAGAAGTCGACCCGCCTTGTCCCCACTCTCATATAGGGCACCCCTTGTTCTAAGCAACAGTCGTTCTGCCTCTTTGGTGGATAAAAGATTATGTTCCGTCTGAAAGCCAAGCCGGTCCTTATAAAGTTCCGGAGTCGGAGCCACGGCATAGCGACGATCAAGATCTGTAATCAGAGTCTCCAATTGTTGTTGCCTTTCGAGACGCTGTTTGTTAGCATGTGCGGTGTATGAAATAATTGTGCCCCTAACATTTGCCTTTAGTGTCTCCCATAATAATGAGGGTGAGGTTTCGTCATTTTTATTTGTCTCGAGAAATAGGTCAATCGCTTGAGATACCACGTTACAGAATTCATCAGATGCTAGTAGGGTAGAGTCCAGTCTCCAGAAACGGGCCTCTTTGGGTTTAGATTTGAAAATAAGTTCAAAGGTTACGGGGGCGTGGTCTGAAATAGTTATAGCAGAATAGCTAGCTGAGGACAAAGACGGTAATAAGGCCTTATCAAAGAAAAAATAGTCTATGCGTGTGTAGGAGTGATGCACATGAGAAAAAAAAGAGAATTGTTTATCTGTAGGATACAGAAATCGCCACGGGTCAATGTAGCCATTGTTATTCATAAAAGTGGACAATGTTTGAGACATCTTTGAGGGCACAGCAGTCCTGGTACTCGATCTATCAAGGTGGGGGTCCATTACACAGTTGATATCTCCTCCCAGTATTAAGTGATGTGTGTCCAAGTCGGGAAGTGAGGACAGCAGTTTCTTTATAAAGTTAACATCATCCCAGTTAGGTGCATACACACTCACAAGGACCACTGGGGTCTGATATAGTGAGCCAGTTACTATTATATAGCGACCATTGGGGTCTGAAACAGTCTTAACGGGAGTGAACTGTACTTTCTTGCCTATCAGTATGGCTGTCCCTCGTGTTTTAATTTCAAATTTAGAGTGGAAAATCTGACCGATCCATGGTCTAGCGAGTCTCCCCTGGTCAGTGGTACGTAAATGTGTTTCTTGAAGAAATATAATATCGCCTTTCAATTTTTTTATGTGGGAGAAGACCCTAGCCCCTTTGACCGGCCCATTTATTCCCCCCACATTCCATGAGAAGAATCTGACTGTGTTCCCCAGTCCCATCGAAACCTTTGTGTTAGTCATTGTCAGTTGTTAGTGGGTCAGACATCATACCTAATAGTTGCAGAGTGTATAATAGTATCCCAACCAGGGAAGGGTACCAACCTAGACTGCCGTGCATCGGACCTAGAAGAGCACACGCTAAAATGTCAATCACAGCAAACAGACAGAGTGTATAAGAGTAACAGAGTACCATAAAACAAAAACAAAAGCAAACACAAACCCTCCCACCCCCCTCCCCCCTCCCCCCGCACATCAAGTGTTCCATCCCCGAATGATGGGAACAACCGTGCTGACTCCAACAGGAGCCTTTCCCTTCAGTGATACTTACGGCTATAACCATGGCTAACAAAAACAAACAAAAAAGAGCTCAGCAGGGTTATATGTAAATATTAGGCACCTAGAATACAGTGCAACCCGAGTCAAAATAAAGGATCATTTTATCTAATGTTTAATCTATGACTTTATGGTCCTTGGATGTAAATGCAAATTAAACATGGTCAACTTTCAAAAATAGAAAACCACTGGTTATTGACCGACACCAGACCTTATATGTAGTGGGTACACCCATTACAAAGAATATTCAGGCTCCGGAATATCCCCCCTCCCAATGTCAACCTCATTAAACATAGAATACAGTGCAACTTAGATCTAGTGCTTAACCTACAACATGTATGGTCATAGGGTATAAATGCAGATTGAACCTGCCAATTTTCAAAAATAGGAGAAAATTGGTAGATGTTTAAATCAGGCGTGATTAGGTATAAAACAAATTATACATATATACATGGTATATTGACCAACCTCAAACCATACGATTAGGGGCACAACTGTTACTAAGAGCAATGATAAGAGTACAGTGCAACTTAAATCCAGTATTCAACCTATGACTTTATGGCCATATGATATAAATGTAAATCAAACATGGTCAATTTTCAGGTATCGTGAATAAATGGTGTATTGACCAACCTCTCGCCTATGTGTAGTGGGAACAACAGCTACAAAGAGTAGTGATAAGATCTTATTACAACTTAATTCTATTGTTCAACCTACGGCTTTATGGCTATATGATATAAATGTAAATTAAACATGTTCAATTTTCAGATATAGAACGTGTTCCCTTCACAGTTCTAGGGCATCTTAAATCTAGTGTTTACCCCCGACCCCCTTGGCCATGTGCTATAAATGTAAATTAAACGTGGTCAGTTCCCAGATACAGAAAACATCTGGCACTAACCGACATCACACTATGTGTGTCGTGGGGACGGCAGCTACAGAAAGTAATGATGAAAACACCCTACAACTTAAATAAACGTGGTACATTTTCAGATATAAGGGAATAAGTGGTATCTTGATCGCCCTCGTACCACATGTGCGTACACCGCCCCCCGCGCGCACCCCCACCACGGCCCCACACCACCCGCAGGCGGAGGAGTGTCTCCCCCCGCGGGCCGCGACGGACCGCGGCCAGAGCGCACACGAACAGCGCACCCACACGGCCCGAGCAGCCATATAATAATAATAATAATAATAATAATAATAATAATAATAATAATAATAATAATAATAATAATAATAATAATAAAAATAAAAATAAAAATACACACTGTACCACCCAACTCTAATGTTTAGAAAATGACTGTTGTATTGACCTACACCATACCTGGTCGCGGTGGCAGCAGCTACACAGTAATGATAAACACTGTACCACTCAAATCTAAAAATGTAACGTGGGGCATTTTCAAATCTAAAAAATAAATAGCAGTTGACTGACATCCTATTATGTGTAGCGAGCACAAGTTGAGGCTTTCATTTTTCTTTTTTTATACAACTTAACTAATAGTTGGCCCGAATATGTCGTTGACTCACCAATCAGTCCGTGGAAACTAATCTAAAACAGTCCCATCTTTAATTCAGTCTCCGTTTCTGTTCAACGATTTGACAAAAGTTGCAGCCTCCTCAGGTGTGTCGAACTGACTCTCTTTGTCGCGATAGGTAACGATGAGGCGGGCTGGATGGCGAATTCCAAAACGGAGCCCCTCCACCTCTCGGAGCTGGCTTCTCACCTCGTTAAACGCTGCACGCGCCCGTGCTATCTTGGCTGTGTGGTCTGGAAAAACGGAGATGGACACCCCCTCGTACATGATCCTCTTCGTCTCTCTTGCTTTCTTTAGGATGTCGACACAGTCTGAAAAGTAGTGTAGTCTGGCCACAATTGTGCGAGGTCGCTCCCCCGGTCGGAGTCGCTCCCCCGGTCGGGGTTTGGCCTGGAGTGTACGGTGCGCCCTGTCCAACACAGGTTCCTTCTCCATGTTGAAAGCCTCCTTAAGCAGCCTGGAGACGGCTGCAGTCGTGAGGGGGGAGCCTGTACCTTCAGGAACGCCAACAATCCGTATGTTGTTGCGACGAGACCTAGATTCGAGATCTTCACATTTATTTTCTGTTTTAATCAGTTCTTTGACAAGATGTTCAACTTTCTCCTTTAAAATGGCGACGTCGTCGGTGCATGTGGTTAGCGCGTCTTCCACTCCTGCCACTGTGCCTTTTATCAACGTTACCTCAGATTGTAAAGTTGTTATCTTGGCTGACCATTCAGTTTTCATGGCTTGTAGTTCGGATTTGATGGTTACTAGGTCATTTCCCAGAGCCGAGTGCAACTCAGCTTTAAAGATTTCAGCAATATCATTGCGCACAGTTGAGAGAATGTCCAACTTGAAGGCCGCGGCTTCTGACTCCCTGGTATCCACTGGGAGAGAGTGGATCGAAGGCTCACGTGGGAGCGGGGCCGCACCACATTGCGTTATTTTCTGCTGCGACTGAGATGCACTCGGTATTTTTGTAACTTTTGGAGGCATTTTGAAGCCTGTTGCGAGAATGTCCAACCTGGGGGCAGCGGCTTCTGACTCCCTGGTATCCACTGGGAGAGAGTGGATCGAAGGCTCACGCGAGAGCGGGGCCGCACCACATTGCGTTATTTTCTGCTGCGACTGAGATGCACACGGTATTTTAGTAACTTTTGGAGGCATTTTGAAGCCCAAACAAAAACTGTCTAGTTCACGGGTGTATTATATTCAATACTAGTAAAAACGTTTTCTTGAAAGGGTGCCTTTAGATTATATAATTAGGCAATTCTGCCGGAGCTCTTAAATCTGCGTGTCACTCCATAGTACGTTAAACCGGAAGTCTCGGATATTCAACTTTTAATGGAAGAACAAAACAGAAGGAAAAGATAACTTCACAAAGGCAACATGAATATACATAGATCCAAAAGGACAAAGATCAACACTTAAATCCAAAGAGAAGAGGGTCTATACCAGAGAAAACAAAGTAGCAAGGAGCCAATGGCCGACATCAGCTAAATAGGCTAGCCAGGTACTGACACCAGGCCACACACAGCTTTGGCCAACGGCCCAACGCTACCCAAGCTACACAAACGACCAAGACAATTCACACACAGCACATGTCGTATCTCCAAATGTTGTGAAGTAACATATGTTTTGCCTGGAAAAAAACATCGTTATTAACTAAACATTCGGGAGGGGAAGGAAGGAAGAGTGGGGTAATGTCATGACATCTTACCTGCACCAAGGAACGCAGGGCGAAAGGACGCAACACAGGTCTCCACGTTGACGAAAGGCCTCTCGCTGGCGGGACAAAAAGAAGCTATGGCCGGCGCCTTGTCATGGTGCAGGCCTGACTACATCTTCTGTCAAAGACATCATCATGGCTATATCCAGACTGAACCACACTTAATATTATAACGTAGCTAAAGCTAACTAGCTGTCCCTGTCTTTAGCCGGGATGGCTAGCCTGACTGAACTGTCTAACATGCAACAACTTTCATCTTCAGTCCATCTGCCGAACGATGTCCTCTTCATCTTGGCTGGCAATGGCATAACCTCCAATGCTGCACGCGCGAAATAGTCAGACGCTAGTGATGGGTCGGTCATGAGCGACTCGTTCATAAGAGCCGATTCATTGCCGTGAGCGTGAGTCGAATCGCTCACGTCTGGCAATGAGTCGGTTCACGCCCCCCCCCCCCCCCCCCCCGGCACGCACACAGACACACACAATGAACTCAACAGACGCTACCTTACCTGGCTGTAACCCCTCCCCTCATTGAAACCAATTCTGCTGCCTGCAGACTGAGCCTCAGAGCCAGGAACGTGTCTAATGTGAAATATATAAGCATATAAGCAAAACTAGATTTTAGGTCTGTGATGAAAAAGGGCCTCGCGGGAAGGGGGGCATCAAAAAAAAAAAAAAAAAAAAATTCAAAAAATTTAAAAAAATTATAAATAAAATATTTTTTTTTTTTTTTTTTTTTTTTTTTTTTGTGCGAGGCCCCCCTTCCCGCGAGGCCCTGTGCGACCGCACCGCTCGCACACCCCCTGAGGCGGCCCTGCACACACACACACACACCACTCATGCGGCAACCGCTAAAACAATCACTTTAAACAAAATGTCACTTTAAAAAATAGAATCTTTAGAAACACTTTAAAAGAAGGAGGTACTAGGGCGGTCAGGTGGCGTAACGGAGATTGCGTTCGTCACCAACCCCGGAGCGGCTGGATTCGCCTGTTCGAATCCAGCTCACAGCTCCGGGGTTGTCACCAGCTTGGCTGGCCGTTCACACTAATACAATTGGCAGTATTAGAGGGTGGGAGAAGCTGGCGGGGTGGGTCCGGGTCGTTGTAAACAGCGACTCCTACAGTTCGGTCGGGGCCCCTGCTAAGCGCGGATAGGATCTAAGTGGGATAGTGTGATCCTTCCACACGCTACGCCCTCTCAGTGAGAATCCGCGTTGCCAGGTGAAAAGAAGCGGTTGATTGGCTGGACGTGTGTCGGAAGAAGCATGTGGTAGCCTCCACTCTCCCAGACCGACTGTGGGGGGTAAGTGCGCAGCGACCAGGAAGGGGATTGGGAATTGGCATAACGACTAACATAACATATCTTGTGTCTTATCTATTAAATGTTTTCTATTAAATTTTTTCGATACCTATTTTATTCTATTTTATTATTGTATTTTGCACAATAAATGCGGGCATGACCACCCGCATTTCACTGTATGCCCTGGTATGTATGTGACAAATACACCTCTTGATTCATGATACCACGGGAGGCGTAAACAACACTCGTACGAGGAGTGGAAGGAGTGCAGGCTTCTTATCCCGGATCAGTGATGGGATGATAGCCGGCAATTGTGTAGTCAGGCACAGGTGGGTAGAACGATGGTGAGGCGGGAACAGGAAGAGGACCATGTATGGGCATGGGAACCTGCTGACAGACAGAGGAGAGAAAAGCCCTGGCTGGAGCTATAACAGGACCCCCCCTCTACGGGCGCCAGCGGCGACCCTCCAGGCTTGCCCGGGTTGCCACTGTGGAAATCCCAGATCAGAGAGGGGTCCAGGATCAGTTGGCGAGACACAGCTGCACTCTTCCGGCCCGTACCCTTCCCAGTCCACCAGATGCCGGAAGCAGCGGCCTTCCAGATCTTGTGTCCTTCTAGATCCTCCTGGAGCGGCGAAGGTGGGCATGGACAAATGGTACCGCAATCTCCTCTTCCTGTGCAAGGGGGTTGATAACCCAGAGGGGGATAGACCTGTGGCAGCGGTGGAGAGGGAGTTGTGTGAATACTCGATCCAAGGGAGGTGGTCACTCCATGCTGAGGGGTTCCGGGCCGTGACACCTGGCTGGGTCCTGGCTGGCCCGCTCGGACTGTCCATTGGTCTGAGGGTGGTGTCAGACACAATATCCACCGGTATCCCATGGAGACATTGTGTACCAGAAGGTCCACAGTCTCAGGGGCAGAGGGAAGCTTGGGAAGAGCGACAAAGTGAACAGCCTTGGATAATCTATCAACGATGGTGAGTATGTGTTACCATGTGATGGGGGGAGACCAGTGATGAAATCCAGAGCAATATGGGACCATGGGTAACCCGGGACAAGCAGGGGATGGAGCAACCCAGCAGGAGGTCGTGGGAGGACTTCCCACGAGCACAGACAGTACATCCCAGGACAAAGTCACGGGTATCCTCCTTCATCGTGGGCCACCAGAAATTACGCTGCAGCAGGGAGAGGGTTCGGCCGATCCCAGGGTGGCAGGCGAACCAGGTGTTGTGGATCCACTGGAGCACCTGAGAGTGTACAGAGTTAGGGGGTCCGTTACCTGGGTCTGGCTGAGTCTGCTGGGTCTCCTTGATAACAGACACAATCTCCAAAGTAGCGGTGGTCACCACACAGGAGGAGGGAAGGATGGTGTCAGGGTGGACAGGGACCTCTTCGGGAGCATAATGGCGGGAGAGAGACTTGAGGTTATTGGCAAAAAAAAGCCATTGGAATGGTGTCGATTGGATGAGAACTGGAGGCGTGGCAGCAATTTGATTGACAGGAGAGACGATGCCGTCGGTCCCAACAGTGGAGTCTCAGAAGAGTTAAGGTCGTTGGTGTCGAGGGGTACAGCCAATGGCTCGGTGGCTATGTTGGCTTGGGAAACTAGATTGGCGTCTAAAAAGTACTTATCAGCACCGGAGTCAATCAGGGCTGTTAGTGGGAGTGATTGATCATTCCAACTAAGAGTAGCGTCGAATTGCATACGTGTTCGGGATATAAGGGAAGATGATTGGCTTGCTAGCATTCCCAGCCTTACCGGCTTACCTGGTGTTTTGGGCGTACAGGACAGGCAACCAGGAGGTGATCCCCCTGGCCACAATACAAACACGCACCAGACTGGAATCTGCGGTGACACTTGTTGGGGAAGAGGCAAGCCCGACCCAGGTACATGGGCGCGGCAGCCGATGAAGGAGGAGGAGAGCGAGGAGCAGATCGGGGGGGAAACTGAGTTTTGGGACTGTGGTAACCTCTAAAAAGGAATAAGGTCACATGACATCTTATTGTCCATTGTTTGATACTTTATATAAATGGGAGGAACATGGAAAGTCATACAGACGTTACTGAGGCTCACACTGCTCAGCTGTGTAGCAGGGAACTACAGAGACAACCCGGATACAGAAATACATCCCTGTAGTCCTAAAAATAATATCCCTTTACAGATAACTCCCCCTGGTGGGAAACATAGCTATTGTATCTCATTATAAATTAGGTATATAATGCTCACATTATAACAGGGACCAACTCTCGTGGAGTGTTAGGGGAAGAGCGGAGTGGTTCAGACAGTGTGGGACAGCTAACGCTAGCCTTCTCTCAACGGCGCTTGATTGTGGACTTCAGGAGGTCGGGGGTCAAGGACTACAGCCCCCTCAGCATCGACGGGGCACCGGTTGAGAGAGTGAACAGCTTTAAGTACCTCGGAGCCCACATATCCGAGGACTTGACATGGACCACACACATTGACAGTGTTGTGAAGAAGGCACGACAACGCCTCTACTTCCTCAGGCGCCTAAGGAAGTTCCAAGTCAGTCAGAAGATCCTTAAGAACTTCTACTCATGTACAATAGAGAGAATACTGACTGGCAACATCACCTCCTGGTTTGGGAATAGCACTGCACAAGACCGAAGCAGACTACAAAGAGTGACACGTTCAGCCGAACGCATAATTGGAGGGGGGCTCCCCACCCTCCAGAACATTTACAACAAGCGGTGCAGGGGTAAGGCTAAGAGAATCATCAAGGACTCCAGCCACCCGAACAACTGCCTCTTTGAACTGCTCCGGTCAGGCAAGCGATACCGGAGTCTCAAGGCGAGCACAGAAAGACTCAGAAGAAGCTTCTATCCCCAGGCCATCAGGCTGCTTAACGAACAATAAACACTATACAACCACCATCAAATGCACACAGCACACACATCCACACGCACACACTCACTTTAAACAAACAAACACACTGCAGCACCCACTCTCCACACTTTAGATCACCTAAACACACTTTATATTTATATTTATTGATAAAGGATTTGCACTACAACTCGTACACAAATTGTACCTAAATTGTACCTCATCCCATTTCTGCTTTGCACTATATAGTATTGTATATTAGTACACTGCATAGTATATTGTATATTATATGGTAACTCAGTTACGTCTAGTCTGCATTGAACATTGTACATATGTCTATACTGAACACTGTGACCTCATTTTTTACTTCTAATTTACATGCTATACTATGTTATTTCATACTTATCTTGTCTAGCACAGTCTCTGGAGCGTAACAGTAAGAAGCATTTTGTATAAAAGTATTCTGTACTTCTGTATGACAACTATTAAAGAAACTTGAAACTTGAAAACATGCAGTTAGCCAAGTCTTCGTTCTTACCGAACCAGCTCCTAGAAAACTACAGAGTATATTGTCTTCCTCTGTCTGTTGATTGTTGCTGAATTGAGATCTCAGGCTGATAAGGTCCAAACTCTTTCACTCTGAGTTTTTCTTGCAGTGTTCATCTTTCAAAAGGTGTTGTTTTGAGGGATCTCCATGGTAGCTAACAAGCTAGCTAACTCTCTGTCACAGTCTGACAAAATACTCCTCCTCCTTCAAGCGCCAAGTCTTTTCTGTCTGAGTGACGAGTGACGGACACACCAGTGTGACTCTGCTTGCTTGGAGCGCTAGAAAAATTCACCCTCAGACATCATATTGGCTGTGTTGCGCAGCCAGTGATGCCCAGTCAGTGAGGTGTTAATGTCTAGCACCCAGAAGAGAGAGTGGATGACATGACGCACAAACAATGATTTATATTTGATATATATTACACGTTATTGTGCATTTTAAGCACAAACGTACTTAAAATGAGTAATTATTATTTATTTAAAAAATGTTGTTGACAGAATCTGGCTATGGGGCGACAATAATGTGGTCAAGAGGCATGGTTTCTATCTTTAGCCTTTGGCGTGGTTTATTCATTCACATGTTAAACAGCAGTTCTAGAGTTCTCTTCTCACTGAGAGGCAGGTGGAAAAGAGGTAGAGGGGGAGGAGACATCTCTTTATATACTCGCCACCTGGTGTCATGAGTGGTTCCGCCTAGAGCGCCCTCTAGTGGAAACAGTTATATATGCAGTTAGGGAGGAAAGGCGAGGAAGAGTTGAGTATCATCGGCATAGCAGTGATATAAGAAGGTATGAGACATGATAATGTTACCCGGTGATTTGGTGTAGAGAGAGAAGAGGAGGGGTCCAAGGACAGAGCCCTGGGGGACACCCATCTGTAGGGGGCAGGGGGGTGGGGGGGGGGGGGGTGAAAGAGTACCTCTTCATGATACTTGCTAGTTAAACCTGGAAGTAACGGATTTAGCACAGAATTAGATTTACCCAAGACACTGAGGACGCGACCCTGGTCAGACGCCTCTGGTTTTAGCTCCGCAACGATGTACTCACTTTTAGCTATTATGTTTATTTTTTCTACTTTTCTATTTAAAGCAACACTGGCGGGTACGTCATACGACCGTCAGACACTTATGGACCTGAACCCCGGGCTCAAAGAGGAGTTTGGAGACACTTTTGACCTAGAATGGCCAGCAGAAATCAGACGGGAGAATGGCGGCAAGGAAAAGAACAAAGGCGACGGCAGGAGGAGACACAGAGGGAGACGTGGAGGTATCAGATTGAGACTAAAAAGAGCTGCTTACCGCCCAGCAATTCCATCCATCTTTCTGGCGAATGCCCGTTCGTTGGAGGGTAGGATGGATGACCTGAGAGCGAGGGTCCGGTTCCAACGGGAGATGAGAGACATCAACATTATTTGTCTCACAGAGACATGGCTCACGTCGACGACTCCGGACAAAAGCGTATCTCCCTCGGATGCCTTCACAGTCTTACGTGCAGATCGTACCCCTGCCTCAGGAAAGACCATCGGCGGCGGAGTCTGCCTCATCACAAACAATTCCTGGGTTAATCCCGAGGGGGTGCAGGTTCTCTCAAACTCGTGTTCGCCGGACTTGGAACATCTTTCTATCCTGTGTCGTCCGTTTCACCTCCCGAGGGAGTTCACCGCGGTCGTCATGACTGCCGTGTATATCCCCCCACACGCGAATACGGGCAAAGCGCTGGGCGAACTACACGATAATCTCAACAGACACCAGATCAAACACCCAGACGCAGCGATGGTAGTGGCCGGCGATTTCAACCAGGCCAACCTGAAGAAAGTGATGCCGTCCTTTTTTCAGCACATCGCTTGCTCCACCAGAGGGAAAAACACACTCGACCACTGTTATTCCCCGTTCAAAGCCGGTTACAAGGCAGTAGCCGCTCCGCCATTAACGGGGTCCACAAGCTCGAGCGATCATGACTCCATCTTGCTATTTCCGGCATATCAACAGAGATCACGTGACGCCGTCGTGTCACGTGAGACAAAGAAGTGGACCGACGAATCAGAGGCCACGCTCCAGGACGTGCTTGCAGACACGGATTGGGATATGTTCAAAGGAAGCGCCAGTGACGTCAGCGAGCTAGCAGACACAGTGGTGTGTTATATCACAACAATAGCCGATGGTATTGTCCCCAGGAAAACGGTGCGGATTTTCCCAAACCAGAAACCGTGGGTGGATAGCACTATTAGAGCAGCTCTGAACTCTCGTACCACCGCCTACAACCTGGGTAGAGAGTCAGGAAACATGGAGGAGTATAAGGCTTCAGTCTATACTCTACGCAAGGCTGTCAAACTTGCTAAGAGGACATATGCTGATAAACTGGAGACACAAATGGCACAAAACGACACAAGAGGATTATGGCAGGGACTGAAGACAATAACTGACTATAAAGTCAGCGCCCCCTCAATGGGGAGCGACGACGCCTCCCTCGCGGACAAGCTCAACATCTTCTACGCTCGGTTTGGTGTAGACAGTGGCGCTGCTGGCTCTCCGGCTAGTGACGTCACTGGCGCGCCGGCTGTTGTGGAGGGGGGGGGGCAACCGCGAGGGGGGGGGGACGCTCTCTCGTTGTCGGAACACAGTGTGAGAAGAGCATTTATGCAGGTGAACACCAGGAAGGCTGCTGGCCCAGATGGCATAACAGGACGTATACTCAAGACCTGTGCCAACCAGCTGGCCCCTGTGTTCACCGCCATATTTAATCAATCACTGGCGGAGTCAGTGGTCCCTGCCTGCTTCAAGATGTCTACCATCATCCCTGTGCCGAAGAAACCCTCCCCAGCATGTCCAAATGACTACAGACCGGTGGCACTCACCTCTGTGGTCATGAAATGTTTCGAGAGGCTGGTCAAGGACCACATTTGTGCCTCCCTCCCCAGTGATATGGACCCTATGCAATTTGCATACAGGACAAACAGGTCCACCGACGACGCGGTCTCCCAGGTACTGCACAGCACCCTCTCGCACCTTGACCGTCAGAAGGGGGGCTACGTGAGACTGTTGTTCATTGACTACAGCTCAGCGTTCAACACCATAGTCCCCACCAGACTGGTGGACAAGCTGATCGAGCTAGGTCTGAGCTCCGCCCTGAGCGCCTGGGTACTGGACTTTCTGAGCGAAAGACCCCAGGTGGTCAGGGTGGGGGGTCAGACCTCCAACACCATCACCCTGAGCATCGGGTCCCCCCAGGGCTGTGTTCTGAGCCCCCTGCTGTACTCACTCTACACACACGACTGTGTGGCCAAGTTCAGCTCCAACTCCATAGTGAAGTTCGCAGATGACACGGTGGTGGTGGGGCTGATCTCGGACAACGACGAGAAGGCCTACCGGGAGGAGGTTGAGGTACTGGAACGCTGGTGCCAGGACAACAGCCTGCTCCTGAACATTGGTAAAACCAAGGAGCTGATCGTGGATTATAGGAGAGGACAGCAGGAGACGCACACACCACTGATGATTAACGGGGCTACCGTGGACAGGGTGAGCAGCTTCAAGTACCTGGGGGTCCACATCTCAGAGGACCTGACATGGTCAACACACATAGACACAGTAGTAAAGAAGGCGAAACAGCGTCTCTACCACCTGAGACAGTTAAGGAAGTTCAGAGTATCGGGAAAGATACTCCAGTCCTTCTACTCAGGAGCTGTAGAGAGCATCCTGACCGGAAACATCACTGCCTGGTATGGAAACAGCACGGCACAGGACAAGAAGGCCCTACAGAGAGTGGTGCGCTCAGCCGAGCGTACCACGGGTATTGCACTACCCCCCCTGCAGGTTCTATACAACAAGAGGTGCAAATCCAGAGCCTGCAGGATAATGAAAGACCCTCACCACCCCAATAACAGCCTGTTTCAGCTGCTGAGGTCAGGCAGACGCCTGCGAACCCCAGCTACTAGGACAGAGCGGCTTAGGCTCAGCTTCTTCCCCCAGGCCATCAGAGCCATGAACAATGAACATTGAGTGCTCAGAACATTGAACTGTCCACACACAAGCACACATGAACACACACACGACACGCACACTGTGCACGCTCACACACGAGCAGCCACTTAACACTTTAACATGAGCGGGCACACACTCATGTCACACACACGCACACTTATGGCCAAAGGAAAGGACACTTTAAATTAGAATAACAGGAACAGTGTATTGCACTACCAAAGCTAACTAGCATGTCCCATATGCTCTGTAAATAACTATGTACAGATACCGAGATGTCACTCCATGTTACCTGCTACCTGTTACTGCACAATGTTGTTTCCTTCTTTTGATTCTATTATATGTACCACTGTATTGCACATCGTTGCGGGCAAGACCACCCGCATTTCATTGTATACCTGTATGCCGTGACAATTAAAACTCTTGACTTGACTTGACTTGACTTGACTACATAATGGCCTATGGGAGAGGGGGCCAAGGATGTGGTCTTTGCTCAGGGCATCAGGGTCTGGTGGTTGATCCCTATGACTGAGTGCCCCTTATAACGTACAAAGAATTCTGATGCATGTGTCCATCTAGCATTTCTTTTTTTAATAACATATTGAAAGTGTATTTTATGGGCACCCGTTCAGTCAGGAAATAGACACCTACAATGTCCAGTGCAAAATTCTATTTAGATTTTTCCTTCTAAAAGGGGCATTCAGGGACCTCATACAGAAAGGGCACGAGGAGGAGCCCAACACACCCAAGCCCAAGTTACTACTTACTTTAACAACCTACTTTATTAAACAATCTCCCTCCTGGACATTTGTTTTTCTAATTACAAATATGATGCCTTATGACAATGGCATGAAATTAATTTATCTCTGGAGAAATCAGAGATAAAACACATTGAGGTGAGCAAGGTATCGGTCCCAGAGATGTTACACAGCAAGGAAACATACGTGGACAAAGGTATAAAAGTATGAAACTTACCGTTCCTAAATTCTAGTGCCAACTGATGAGCATCTTCTCAGGTAAGCTCTCCAACCCTCTGGATGCGATATATCTATTTATAGTTAATACACACAGCACTTAATTAGGATGGTATTTATGATTATGATTGCTATGCTTACTATTATCATCAGACATTGATAATGCTGTAGAGGGCTATTTTCTTTTTCTGGGGATATGTGCATTATTACAAATATGAATGTGTTTAGGTGAGTAGGTGGGTATAATGTGATCCTCAAGTCTTATACATTACAGTGGCTGATAAGCAGGTACCTGTATACTCTAAATGCATCAGAAATTAGGTAGGTATACTATAAGATAATAACTTTATTATACCCAAGGGGAAGCTGCATTGTTGTCAGCAGCATTAAACTGTAATGAATCATAGAGAATATACTACAAAAGGTAAACAGGGACATTATATGAAGAATACATTGATATAATACATGTAATGAAATAAATGCTAAGAGGTAAAGCTACAGTACAACTGAGAGCACAAGTAGGCCCTCTACACCACTGCTCTTTCGGAAGACAATGAGAAAATACTAGAACGTTGACTTAATCTTTTTCACTTTTTCAGATTTGCTTCTGCTCACACCTGGAGATGCAGAATCTGACCCACCATCCAGACAACGCAACATCACAGAGGAGCCTGTCTGTGACAATCAAGGTGTGCGTGGTCGTTCCCTTCTTCTGCATCTTCCTCTTCTGCATCGTGGTCATGTTGCACATCTTTGCAACTCACAGACAACTTCAGGACAGCTCGCGCTACATCCTGTTTGCCTACATGCTGGTCAACGACACCATCCAGCTACTGACCTCCGTGTTGCTCTTCCTCTTCGCCATGGGCCGGCTGGAATTCGCCATCGTCTACTGTGCTCCACTGCTCTTCTTCGCCACTGCCACCTTCCAGAACACACCCCTGATCCTCGCCACCATGTCGCTGGAGCGTTACGTGGCCATCTGCTACCCCCTGCGGTGCCCGGCCGCCTGGCGCTCCGACCGCATCTGGGTCATCATGCTGGCTCTCTGGCTGATTAGCTGCATCCTCCCTTTAGTTGACTTCTCCCTCGGAGAACCTGCGCCCGGCGTGGACGTCCTCACCACCCCTGTGTATTGCAAAACCAACCTCCTCAACACGTTGCCCGTTCAGACACTGTTCAAGGTCTCCCTGAGTGGGCTCTTCTTAACGGTGGTGGCCGCCATCATCCTGTTCACCTACATAAAGATCCTGCTGGAGATGAGGAAGATGAGACAGGACAAATCGTCTGTGGGCAAAGCGATGCACACCGTGTTACTCCACGGCTTCCAGCTGCTGCTGTGCACGTTGGCCTTCACTCGCCCCATCACCGAAAACCTCATTGTCCTCGGATGGGAGATGGTACACATCCAGTTCATTAACTACTTCTGTTTTATGCTCGTGCCACGCTTTCTCAGCCCACTCATCTATGGCCTACGGGATGAGAGCTTCAGGGGGCACATGAGGAAAACTGTCCTGTGCTGTTCACATAGGGTCAGCCCCAGAGCCACTGGCAAGCCACAGGTGAAATGATCTACTGGTTACTTTTTGCATTATTATTTTCATTTTGTTTCTATTATAGAAAACTGAATAGTTGCTAATGTACAAATATTTAATCTTGCATTTATGTTACTTTAAAAGGTTGACTTTTGTAATCCAAAAGAAGAAGTCTGTACATTTATAGATTTACAGATGATAAACACATTTGCAAATACACGAGAGACACACGTTTAAGTTAGTGCACTAAAGTACTGTAGCCTACTGGAAAGGTTGCTGGATTATTTATTTGAATGTTGTGCTGCAATGTACAGATCTGTATTTGCTTATATGAGACACTTGTGAGATGCTTATGTTTCTATGGAGATATTGTGTGGTATTTTATCAAAAGCAATGCCCAGGGCACAAGACTTTACACAAGTTCAAGTTCAAGTTCTTTAATAGTTGTCATACAGAAGTACAGAATACTTTCATACAAAATGCTTCTTACTGTTACGCTCCAGAGACTGTGCTAGACAAGATAGTATCAAATAACATAATAACATAATATAGCATGAATTTAGAAGAAGAAAATGAGGTCACAGTGTTCGGTATAGACATATGTACAATGTTCTGAGTTACCATATAATATACAATACACAATACTATGCAGTGTACTAATGTACAGTACTATCTAGTGCAAAGCAGAAATGGGATGAGGTACAATTTTAGGTACAATTTACAGTAAGGTGTACGAGTTGTAGTGCAATCCTTCATCCATAAATATAAAGTGTGGGGAGTGGGTGCTACAGTGTGTTTGTTTAAAGTGGGTGTGTGCTATAAGTGTGTGGAGTGGGTGCTACAGTGTGTTTGTTTAAAGTGAGTGTGTGCGTGTGGATGTGTGTGCTATGTGCGTTTGGTGGTTGTTGTTGTGTAGTGTTCATTCATTGTTTGTTTAGCAGCCTGATGGCCTGGGGATAGAAGCTTCTTCTGAGTCTTAATGTGCTCGCCTTGAGACTCCTGTATCGCTTGCCTGACCGCAGCAGTTCAAAGAGGCAGTTGTTCGGGTGACTGGAGTCTTTAATGATTCTCTTAGCCTTGCCCTTGCAACGCTTGTAGTAAATGTTCTGGAGGGTGGGGAGCCCCCCTCCAATTGTGCGTTCGGCTGAACGTGTCACTCTTTGTAGTCTGCTTTGGTCTTGTGCAGTGCTATTCCCAAACCAGGAGGTGATGTTGCCGGTCAAGATGCTCTCTATTGTACATGAGTAGAAGTTCTTAAGGATCTTCTGGCTGACTTGGAACTTCCTTAGGCACCTGAGGAAGTAGAGGCGTTGTCGTGCCTTCTTCACAACACTGTTAATGTGTGTGGTCCATGTCAAGTCCTCGGATATGTAGGCTCCGAGGTACTTAAAGCTGTTGACTCTCTCAACCGGTGCCCCGTCGATGCTGAGGGGGCTGTAGTCCTTGACCCCTGACCTCCTGAAGTCCACAATCATCTCCTTTGTTTTGCTGACGTTCAGGGAGAGGCTGTTTTCCTGGCACCATCCCGCCAGGACCTTGACCTCTTCCAGGTAGGCCCTCTCGTCGTTGGCAGAGATCAGGCCCACCACCACTGTGTCGTCAGCAAATTTGACGATTGTATTGCTACTCCGCTGAGCCACACAGTCGTGTGTGTACAGGGAGTAGAGGAGGGGACTCAGAACACAGCCCTGGGGGGCCCCTATGTTGAGGGTGATGGATGAGGAGGTGCAGTTGCCTGCTCTCACCACCTGGGGTCTGAACATGTCATATCCCACAAAAGTCTGGTGGCATAGACCCCTCTGTGGCACCAGTGCATCTCAGGAAGATACCACCCTCTGATTCAAACAAATTTTTTTTGTTGTGCCATCTACATTAATAACAAGTGTCCGCTGGAAGATCGATGAAGGTATATCTCGTTTTTATTCCACCTGGCAGTTACCTTACAGAAAAGTCTCATGTTAGTTTGATTGTCATTTCATTTTTAGCATTGTACCGGCCATTCTAATAACTTACAGTGGTACTACCATGGCAGAGGAAAGAAGAGAATAACTCCCTTTGGTGTGGACTCTTTAAACCATGATACCAATGGTAAAATCATTGTGTATCCATGATTCCTTGGTCACTACCATAATATCATGATACTTTTTTTTAATGATGTATTCAGATTTCTAGAAGCAATTTGTTTTCTTCCATGTGTGGTATCAAGGCAATTTTTTTTTAATCATAGTTGATATTGGTCATTATTTGTTAAAGGTCACATGAATTTCAGTGGGCTTAATGATAACGACAATGCTATTTAAAGGGGCTCTTCACATAAAAACAACACATTTATTTTGCACATAATCTCACCCATATCCCAAGATAAAGACAAGGATTGCAATATGGATTGCTCTTTCTCTCATCTGCATCATTTCATTGAGCTGTAATTAACACAACACAAGGATTCAGTGTCCTCTGATGACATCACAGGAGGAGATATTCAAACTCATAAACTCTCAATAACTCTAAACTAAACTAAATTAACATGTGCAAACTGCAAAACCACCTTGGGATATGTGGGCAATGTTTTTTGGTTAAGTGCCCCTTTAAGGATGATTCTGTCAGACTAAAGAATTGCATGAGACACAGAAAATGTATACTGTATGTCAGAGTTGAATACATTTCCTATATAAAAAAGTATTATTTTTGTTGATTTGCATAACTTTCCTTTTATGCTCAACAGGATGCCCTTGCTAGTCTTAAATTGGTTCTTATAGTAAGACAAAGTTTATGTTGTTTTCAAGAGCCAGAAATATTAACTTTGATGATGTGCGGATATCTACTGTCAGTGGCTCTTGTATAGAGAGAGTCACTGAGTATAAATATCTTGGCCTGTGGCTTGACGAGAAATTTACATTTAAGTTCCATGTGGACAATCTTGCCTCTAAACTGCGACAGAAAATTGGTTTCCTGTACAGAAACAGATCCAATTTTCCTCTATTTAGTAGAAAAAGAATAGTTGAATCAGTATCAGTTTTGGATTATGGTGATATAATTTATAGGCATGCTGCGGCATCAACTCTTAAACCTCTGGATTCTGCATATCACTCAGCTCTTTTTATTACTGGTGACAGATATGATACTCACCATTGTGTCCTGTATGATAGGGTGGGTTGGCCTTCTCTTACAGAACGGCGCAACAAACACTGGTATTTATTTATTATTAAAGCCCTTATTGGTAAACAACCTGTTTATATCTCTTCACTGTTAAATTGGAATATTGGAACCTATTCAACTCGATCGAATGACTTGTTCTGATCTAGGGAAGTCAGCTTTTTCCTTTGATGATATAATTTAACATATGTCTATACCGAACACTGTGACCTCATTTTCTTCTTCTAAATTCATGCTATATTATGTTATTATGTTATTTGATACTATCTTGTCTAGCACAGTCTCTGGAGCGTAACAGTAAGAAGCATTTTGTATGAAAGTATTCTGTACTTCTGTATGACAACTATTAAAGAACTTGAACTTGAACTTGAACTTGATGCATCTAACTCATGGAATGTCTTTCAACTCTCTCTGAAATTGGATGTTCTCCCTTCCCTTAGTATGTTTAAACGTATGATTTCAGACCATTGTGTGACTACCTGTAACTGTTTTAGCTGATCTTTTTAAATTATTTTAAAAGTTTTTTATTTTTACTCTGGTGTTTAGATTTATGTGAATATTGTTTGTATTATGTACTGTTTACATTTTGTACAATCGTCGTTTCTGTAAATGAGGGAAACCTCAGAGGCTTACGGTTTTAAATAAAGGTTGAAATGAAATTAAATATGTGGCAATTTCTATGGAAAAATGTGCACCTTCTCATTCCTTCTCACCCACACAGCCTGCATGGCCCAATGTTGCTTTATTGAAGTACATAACATACACCCATAGGTGTCACTATAATCCAATTAACTGATGTGTGGTAAGCAGCTTAAAACAGAACTTTCTTTTCTTTTCCGAAATGGAACTTTTTCAAATGTAAGAATAATAGAATTTGCGACAAACTATCAAGTTTTAGCAAGTTTAATCAAGAATAAAAGGAATAGCTCATGCGTTGGCACTAAATATAATCATGAGAAAAAATCCAGCCGAAAATACATGATATGTATGTACATATCATTCATGTGTTTATTAAAGAAAATAAATCAATCAATAAAATAATCATTGATTTAAACACATTCTTTATGTATTTCTGATTTAAAAGTCAGCATACCAAAGTGCTTTAGATCAGAGCCATGATGTAAGTCTTAAAGTCATGTGGGAAGGTATATGTACATCCCATCCACCAGTGCTGCATAATTATGGTCCTAATCATTCTCATCAGGCTTTCACCCATATTTTCAGGCAGATTTTGTGCTGGACAATTATGGCATAGGCATTGAATTGTCTAAATGAAACATGCATTCCCACATGACTCATATTGCAGCTTCTTAGTTCCGAGACTAATTTGGGTGACCATCTTTGCTGGACCCAGAAGAGCCAAGCTATTTCCCTCTGATCGAGTGTTCCTTCCTCTGAGTGAGTGTGTGATTGACAGACTACCTGAGCCACTTAAAAAGCATTTTGAGCAGAAGAGGTCCCAGATGGTAAGATTGTATTCCCCTTTAACAGGCCTTAACTCCCACACTAAAAGTCCAATTGCTGTGATACTTGTGATACAATGTCCTTGGTGGCGTATAACTTGGCCATAGAACCTGAAATGTCCCAAGACAGATTGGTTTGAGAAAAGCCCTATTCGCTCCAATGATATCTGCATGCACAGCACTCTCTCCACAGAGAGCCACAGAGCCTACAAGAAGAACAGTTTTTTCAGACTGCCATACCTGAACCATTGTACCACAATGCAACATAGCCATGGATTTATGCAACATAGCCATGGATTCATATGGAGCCGGGATTTCAATTTAAAGGGGCTATGCATTATAAATGTCATTTTTCAGTCTCTAGCATTGTATTATAGTAATAGGAGTTCGTATCAATGTGTTTTTGGGCCTAAATACTATATTGACGAATTCCTCAGCTACAGCCCATCCCCTGTTTGCCTCTAGTAAATCAGGTCATGTTGATTTGACGACCTGGTGCACGTCACAGGGCGCTGTTTATAGCGCAAGGTGATGTGATTGGCTGTGTGGTTTTACCTAATGCCCGCCTCCATTCTTGGTACCTGGAGCCGATACAACCTGGAAACAGAAATTGCCGTCACTCGCCTCAATTTCACGATGAGCAGCAAACCCCGCAGAACATGTAATGTTCCTGGTTGTAGAGCTACCGAGAAGTCTTTGCACAGTTTCCCCGTTGATGCCGAACTTCGCCAACAATGGAACAAGTTCCTTTTTGGTGACCCTCCAAGTTCCGTCGCAACGTCTAATACTCGGGTTTGTACTGCACATTTCTCCGCCGACGACGTCACCAATCAAGGTATTTTTGATGCTGGAGTGGTCTCCATGTTGGTGCTAACCAAAAGAGCTGTGCCTTCAATACGCGACCCGACACAAGAAATAGTAAGTAGATATGTCGTGTGAGATATGTTATCATAAATACCATCTAACGTTATAGTAACTGCTGCTCTTTATAAAGTAACGTTATAGAAAACTATTGAAGCAAGCTAGTCATAACTTCTAAATAAAAGAACACAACTAGTGAGAGGTAAACAAGGTAACGTTATATTTAGTGGCTTGTATTATATTGTAATTGATTTACGATTTGGTAACTCTTAGGCCACCACAAGTTCCAGCGGCAATGTACGCCTTTCTCCTGCTTCAAGGGACTTCAGTTGCCAGACAGACAACCCAAAGATTCGTTCTGTTGGTACACAGCTTTCTATGAAAACACTTCGTTCGCATGTCAAGAGTCAAGGTAGGTTTGTAACTCAGTGTGATGTAATGTAATAATGTGTAATAATGTGACCCAGAATTGTTTAGATTGGCCCCCTTCACCCACCGCTTTCACCCAAAGCTGTAAAGGAATGTGGATTGTTTGTATAGTGTCTCCCCCCCCCCCCCCACCTCCAATGTAAATTACCCAGTATGGTTGTCAATATACAGTATATATACAGTATATACAGTCAAATGTATATACTCCCTTTTCTTGACTCCTTCAGTATCACAAACAGTACTGTATTTGCAAATCAAATTTAGCTCTAGTGTGGTGACCCATGTTGGCGTTACACAGGTCACAATGCTAGCTCTAGTGGTGACCATGTTGTTGTTACACAGGTCATAATGCTAGCTCTAGTGTGGTGACCATGTTGGTGTTACGCCAGAGCAGGTCACAATGCTAGCTCTAGTGTGGTGACCATGTTGGTGTTACACCAGGTCACAATGCTAGCTCTAGTGTGGTGACCATGTTGGTGTTACACCAGGTCACAATGCTAGCTCTAGTGTGGTGACCATGTTGGTGTTACACCAGGTCACAATGCTAGCTCTAGTGTGGTGACCATGTTGCTGTTACACCAGGTCACAATGCTAGCTCTAGTGTGGTGACCATGTTGGTGTTACACCAGGTCACAATGCTAGCTCTAGTGTGGTGACCATGTTGGTGTTACACCAGGTCACAATGCTAGCTC
Organism: Notolepis coatsorum; assembly: GCF_963971535.1. NCBI lineage: Eukaryota > Metazoa > Chordata > Actinopteri > Aulopiformes > Paralepididae > Notolepis > Notolepis coatsorum. The sequence goes on from NC_140165.1 coordinate 300,262,861, forward strand.
TAGTGTGGTGACCATGTTGCTGTTACACCAGGTCACAATGCTAGCTCTAGTGTGGTGACCATGTTGCTGTTACACCAGGTCACAATGCTAGCTCTAGTGTGGTGACCATGTTGGTGTTACACCAGGTCACAATGCTAGCTCTAGTGTGGTGACCATGTTGCTGTTACACCAGGTCACAATGCTAGCTCTAGTGTGGTGACCATGTTGCTGTTACACCAGGTCACAATGCTAGCTCTAGTGTGGTGACCATGTTGGTGTTACGCCAGAGCAGGTCACAATGCTAGCTCTAGTGTGGTGACCATGTTGGTGTTACACCAGGTCACAATGCTAGCTCTAGTGTGGTGACCATGTTGGTGTTACACCAGGTCACAATGCTAGCTCTAGTGTGGTGACCATGTTGGTGTTACGCCAGGTCACAATGCTAGCTCTAGTGTGGTGACCATGTTGGTGTTACGCCAGAGCAGGTCACAATGCTAGCTCTAGTGTGGTGACCATGTTGCTGTTACACCAGGTCACAATGCTAGCTCTAGTGTGGTGACCATGTTGCTGTTACACAGGTCACAATGCTAGCTCTAGTGTGGTGACCATGTTGGTGTTACGCCAGAGCAGGTCACAATGTGTGAGTGTGTGAGTGTGTGAGTGAGTCAGTGAGTGAGTGAGTGAGTGAGTGAGTGAGCAAAGTTATCAATAAATCCCTTGTTTGACTAAACTATGTTTTGTAAATAGGTGTTCAGGCGAAAGTCGTGTCGGTCTCGGTGGGGACACAAAATACTGGATACTGGTCTAATCAACAGGGACCATCCACGTCAACACCTGTGAAGGGGTTTAGACCCAGTAAAAGACCACGACTGGAGTCTGATGACGATGGAGTGACCGACAGCTCGATCGATGTTCCAGAGCCGCAGGATTCCACTTTCAACATTGACTCTTTGATTAGCGAGCCCTCGATTCTAGCGTAAGTTAGTTGTTACAAACATCTCCATGGCCCGTAAAAATACAAAAGCTATATAGTTGTGCCGTGTTATTTATTTGTGTTTTTCTCGAGCAGGGAACCGTCAAAACCAATCTATGAGGTCCAGAAATACATCGTTTACGAAGACAGTCTACTGGAATTATTTCAACAGTGTCCGGTGTGCGATGCTCAATGTCATATCACCAAAACTACGCGAGGGACCTTCTTGGCTGTCTCCCAAGTTTGCCCCGGTTGTAAATACAGCCGTAAATGGGCGAGTCAGCCTCTCATCGGCAGCACACCAGCTGGAAATATTCAGCTTTCTGCAGCAGTTTTTTTTACTGGCTCATCTTTCACCCAAATGGAGAAGGTATTTGATTTGATTGATTTGATTGACAAGTCAGATATACATTATGTTTTTGTTTGTGATTCACACGTGCATATTAACAAAGCGTTATTCATTTATTCTTTTAGGTCCTAAATGCGTTACACGTCTCCACAATAAAGTACAGAGCGTTTCGGGTACACGCCAAGAAGTTCTTGGAACCTGCTGTTCTAAGTTTGTGGACCAAGGACCAAGACGTTACCCTCGCCAGATTAAGCGAGAAAGAAAGCGTGATAATCGGCGGTGACATGCGAGCCGATAGTCCAGGTTAGAAAAAGCTCCCCAATGACAAATTCCTACTTTATGAATACATTTTTAATATTGCACTACATTGATTGAAATTGTTATTATTATTTTCAACTGGCCACAGTGCTAAGTACGGAAGTTACTCTGTGATGGAACTCGCCACCAATCATGTCATAGACGTCCAACTAATTCAGGTAATTAACAAGTCTGAAGAGACACTGCACCCTTCATTGTGCTCAAACGAACACAAAGCTCTCGGTCTTGAATCTTGAATCGCTGTAGGTGTGAAGTGGTCTGGCTGGCTGTGTGTGTGAGCGGGGTGTGAAGTGGTCTGGCTGGCTGTGTGTGTGAGCGGGGGTTAGGAAATGTTAATTGTGGAATTTTGAAAAGGCTATTTCATTGCTCTTCCCTTCCTTGTTCCAGAGCAATGAGGTGGGAGGCAGCTACCAATATGGAACTGGAGGGCTTGAGGAGAAGCCTCGCTCTTCTGGACGCCAAATCCGTGACCTTGGACTGTATTGTCACAGACCGTCACCCGCAGATCCAAAAGTACCTGAGAGATCACGACATCAAACACTTCTACGATGTGTGGCACGTGGCCAAAGGTATGTCGAAAGGCATCCCACATTCAATTCCACCCCTCCTACCAACCCCCCCCCCCCCCCCCACCCACCCAACCAGTACTGTAATTGCAAATCTGGTATGTCAAAAAATGTATAGATGTAGCAGTACTCCAACCACATTCAATTCCACCCCTCCTACCAACCCCCCCCCCCCCCCCCCCCCCACCCACCCAACCAGTACTGTAATTGCAAATCTGGTATGTCAAAAAATGTATAGATGTAGCAGTACTCCAACCAGTCAATCAAGTTTGTAAATGGTAAATGGTGCATTTATATAACGCTTTTATCCAAAGCGCTTTACAATTTGTTCCTCACTTTTTTCACCCACCCATTCACTCACACATTCACGGCAGAGGCAGCCATGCAAGGTGCAAACCAGCTCATCGGGAGGGAGCAATTCCACCCCTCCTACCAACCCCCCCCCCCCCCCCACCCACCCAACCAGTACTGTAATAGCAAATCTGGTATGTCAAAAAATGTAGATGTAGCAGTACTGTCTATCTGTATGTCATGTATGTCATACGACTGTTATGTAATGTTATGTTATGTTATGTAATTCAAGGTCTGTCTAAGAAGCTTGACAAAATTGCACAGGCGAAAGACTGCAAGGTCATAAAAAAGTGGCGCCTGCACATTTCTAACCACCTCTACTGGACAGCTGCCACGTCGAAGTCTGCCGATGAGAGGGTTGCTAGGTGGAAGTCATGTCTCAATCACATGATGAATGTACATGAACACGACGAAGAACCACTCTATCCGCGTTGTCTTCATGCTGACCGTGTATCAAGAGATAGTAGCAAGTGGGTTAAACCTGGTATGTCTGTCTGTCTTTCATCATGAATATATACTCAACATATTTATTTATGTCCTCATTCTAGATTGGTGTGATTTACAAATGTATACTTGCTTGAATAATTCTAATCTACTGTAATATACTCTAATGAAATATCTGAATGCAATTTCTTTTTTACTTTAGACTCAAAACCGGCCCACCAGCTCGAGAAGGTTTTGCTAAACACAAGGATCATCAAAGATGTCGCCAAATTGAGTCCACACCATCAAACGTCTTCATTGGAGTCCTATCACAGTGTGATTTTACGTTTTGCCCCAAAAAACGTGGTTTTTTCGTACATAGGAATGCTTTGCAGGTATTTTATATTGTGTACAAATGACTAATTATGGACTCCTGATTTGTCAAATAACTCATTATGTTGCATTAGATAACCTCAGATCAACTACAAATATATTGCTTGTGCTTATTGAAATTTTCCTTTCAGACTATACCTAGCTGCCATGCATTTCAATGAAAACTCAAATCGCCAGCAAGCCATAAACGCTTCTGGAGAGCTGGCGTACAAGATGAGTTTTCCAAAGGCCAAAAAAGGTGGACACACAATAAAACCAAGGAAAATCCCAGCGACAGTCAGTAAGTAAAAATATCAACATTTATTATTGCACACACATGACCTATATAAATAGAAAAATATTTCCACTTACAGTGGAATACAATAAATTGAATAAATAATAACCTTTTTAACATGACAAAACAAATAACAATTTCTCATTTACAGACTATGTCAACCAGCTAATGGAGCTACTGTTTGACTTCGTCCTTCGTGACCCCCAACAATATATCCAGGTGGTAGAGGCGATTGCCATCCCAGAACATTTGTGCGCACAGTTCGACAGGCCTTCCATGGAAGAAGCGGTTGCCAGCTATGTGTCACGCTTTAATCCTGTACCGGTCTGAAGCCAGTATAGACACCATCAGCATCCGGAAATTCTGTGCGGATTCGAACCACTACACAGGATGGGATTACTACCCTCACTCTGCGGCCTAAGTAGCCGAAGCACCACACGACAAAGCATCTGTACGCGATATATCTGAAACGGCTGAAGAAAATCAAGTATTATATTTATGCACAAATAAAATTAAAAAAAAGCTGGGAAATAACCATTTGTCATGTCATGTCATTGGACAGTAGCAAGCATTGATTATATGTGATGTGCAATAAGGATTAGATTGTGTTTGCAAGAAAGATTAGTATAGTCTGAGAGATGCAAGATGGAGAAACACCTGTAAAAAAATATATAAATCTGTAATAAATATTATTTACTTATTGATTCCGCTTTCTGGTATCCGGCCAAAATCTGCCTTGTAGATATTAGTTGCCATTTGGATGGTATAGGGGTTGAAGCACACTGGATCCAATCCCGGATGATCAACCATGCACAGTAGTCCAGTTGGTTCCTGGTTAATTCGACGTCTGACCTATATATATAGAAAATTAAATCGTTAGCCATATGCATGGTTTTCAGTGCTACCAAGATGCAAGTTTGTGTTACTACTTTACCTGTGGAACTTCCATGCAGCATACATTCTCAGTCTCTGTTGGCATCCGTTCACAATTTCCGCACGTGCACCTAGTAGATTTGAGGGTGAATGAAATTATCAATCAATGGAGGCCAGAGAAAGACTTTCGTCTTGTTTACATCAGGGTCCCCCAATTTCAATCGTCATGGTAACATATAGATAGACAGTACTGCTACATCTCTATATTTATGACATACTATATTTCTATTGCTACAGTATTGCTCAATACCAACAACTGTTATGATGGAGGCCAGAGAAAGACTTTCGTCTTGTTTACATCAGGGTCCCCCAATTTCAATCGTCATGGTAACATATAGATAGACAGTACTGCTACATCTCTATATTTATGACATACTATATTTCTATTGCTACAGTATTGCTCAATACCAACAACTGTTATGATGGAGGCCAGAGAAAGACTTTCGTCTTGTTTACATCAGGGTCCCCCAATTTCAATCGTCATGGTAACATATAGATAGACAGTACTGCTACATCTCTATATTTATGACATACTATATTTCTATTGCTACAGTATTGCTCAATACCAACAACTGTTATGATGGAGGCCAGAGAAAGACTTTCGTCTTGTTTACATCAGGGTCCCCCAATTTCAATCGTCATGGTAACATATAGATAGACAGTACTGCTACATCTCTATATTTATGACATAGTATATTTCTATTGCTACAGTATTGCTCAATACCAACAACTGTTATGATGGAGGCCAGAGAAAGACTTTCGTCTTGTTTACATCAGGGTCCCCCAATTTCAATCGTCATGGTAACATATAGATAGACAGTACTGCTACATCTCTATATTTATGACATACTATATTTCTATTGCTACAGTATTGCTCAATACCAACAACTGTTATGATGGAGGCCAGAGAAAGACTTTCGTCTTGTTTACATCAGGGTCCCCCAATTTCAATCGTCATGGTAACATATAGATAGACAGTACTGCTACATCTCTATATTTATGACATACTATATTTCTATTGCTACAGTATTGCTCAATACCAACAACTGTTATGATGGAGGCCAGAGAAAGACTTTCGTCTTGTTTACATCAGGGTCCCCCAATTTCAATCGTCATGGTAACATATAGATAGACAGTACTGCTACATCTCTATATTTATGACATACTATATTTCTATTGCTACAGTATTGCTCAATACCAACAACTGTTATGATGGAGGCCAGAGAAAGACTTTCGTCTTGTTTACATCAGGGTCCCCCAATTTCAATCGTCAAGTACAGTTAGTGTCAGTCAGTACAATCTAACGTTAGTGAGTGTGTGTTTTCGACGGGCCGCGCGCGACAGAAGTACACAACTATTATATAACAGTAAGTAACTAATAGTGCAATTAATCAACTTACCAATCGGAAACGATGTAACGTAAGCCTCGATCGCTGTTGTTTGGGGGTTAGTGTCAGTACAATCTAACGTTAGTGAGTGTGTGTTTTCGACGGGCCGCGCGCGACAGAAGTACACAACTATTATATAACAGTAAGTAACTAATAGTGCAATTAATCAACTTACCAATCGGAAACGATGTAACGTAAGCATCGATCGCTGTTGTTTGGGGGTTAGTGTCAGTACAATCTAACGTTAGTGAGTGTGTGTTTTCGACGGGCCGCGTGCGACAGAAGTACACAACTATTATATAACAGTAAGTAACTAATAGTGCAATTAATCAACTTACCAATCGGAAACGATGTAATGTAAGCCTCGCTGTAGCAAATCGCCTTCTTCTTCTTCTTCGGGATCAAACTGTGGGTCGCTCTCTGGATCCCAAACATAATGTACATCCATGTTGTATTAGTTAGTAAAATCGGTATATGTTTTTGCGTGTCGAAATAAAAACCTGAAACCTAAGACCTCAGACCTCTACCTGGATGGAATGACGGGGAGATGGGCGGAGCTATTTGGTGGGTGGCTGTCACTCAAAGTGTGGGTGGAGCCAAGCCAATAATAGCCTGCTTTTATGAGGCTGAAAAATGCTGGTTTTGAGTACAAGATTAGAAATATAAAACAATGATTATTTTTGGAATAAAAATTACACATGTGTTACATAGACTCACAGGAAGTGTGTAAAGTTGCCCAAATAGTGCTAGGAATAGCACTGCATGACACCTTTAATTTGAAATGATAGCAGATACAATATAGATACTTTACTTTAGTTTGCCACTCCTTGTTTACTAACAGAGAAACGTGGCCTTACGTAACACTGTGTCTTTGGTTACTACAGAGAAATACATGGCTCTGTACCATGTAGGCCTATTCCACCAGTGTCACTGTTTCCATCCTCTCTGCCTCAGTCAGCCAAAGCTTCTACACCCAGTGTGGGATTTGCTCTCTGGAGATGGCAGGGTCACGCTAGGTCGGCTATAAGTCAACTCTATTTCCTAACGATGTCTGTCCCCATTTTTTTCTCCTATGTAAAAATTTGGAAAGTTGCCAAAAACTGGCTCCGGCAGAGAGTAAAACGTCTACAGGGAAGGGTCTCAGAATAATGATTCTCCACACTTTCCAGCTGTTTCTGTGTCTCATCCAGCTGTGGTGCCCTCTTGTAGAAGCTGCTATTCTACAGTTTGATGTAAACCTGTTTATTAACGTTAGGTAAATGGTAAATGGTAAATGGCTGCTTTTTTATATAGCGCTTTTATCCAAAGCGCTTTACAATTTGTTACTTACATATTACCCATTCACACACCGACGGCGGAGGCAACCATGCAAGGTGCCAACCTGCTCATCGGGAGCAATTAGGGGTTAAGTGTCTTGCTCATGGACACATCAACACGCTGCCCAGCAGGAGCGGGAATCGAACCGGGAACCTCCGGATTGCCAGACAACTGCTCTACCTCCTGAGCCACTGTCGCCCCTACGTACGTCAATTACATATAATTCATTATTGCTCCAGGACGTCTCGGTCCTCTTCTATATGGCCTATGAGATGGAAACTTTCTTCTTGCACTAGGGGTGACAGTGGCTCCGGAGGTAGAGCAGTTGTCTGGTAATCCAGAGGTTCCCGGTTCTATTCCCGCTCCTCCCGGGCAGTGTGTCGAAGTGTCCTTGAGCAAGACACTTAGCACCTAACTGCTCGCGATGAGCAGGTTGGCACCTTGCATGGTTGCCTCCGCCGTCGGTGAGTGAATGGGTAAAATGTGAGAAACAAATTGTAAAGCGCTATATGCGCCATTTACCATTTTGCCTTCTTTGGCTTAAACAAGATTTCTTTCTCCAGTTCCTGGAAAGCAATCAATTATCAGCCACTGCTGATATTTCTGAGCAGACATCACTGCTCAGAAAGTCTTATTTTATCTCTCTTCATGAAATGTATTGAAAAGTTTATTTGACAATAAATCACTTTTTGTTTTTGTAATCGAAGGCATTTTAATGTTTACGTTTTTTTCCTGAACATCTTTTCATATTAGCCTATTACTATTACTATGATGATTGTAGAAGCCAAAACCGATTAGAAGTTGTATTATGGTGTTGTATTTATGTTTGAACACTAGGGGGCACACCACCTCTATTATAAGAGACCTTGCTAATCAGTGCAATTTATGCACCTGCTGAGGATTCACGCTTTCAAACCTGCTTTCATTGTTGGAACTGCTTATCTAACAAACAACTGACAACTGTTCTGTTAACCTTCATCATCATTCATCGGATAATAAAACCCTGCAAACTACATCAGCTGCAGCTTGGACATTCAACTATTTCAACATCCACAACTTTGTTAGCTGAGTAGGAAATATCTAAGTGTGCATTGTGACGCTTGTCAATACATTTGGGGAGTGACAAGTGGCCACTACAATGATAATATTACATATATCTCATAAATCCCTTAACACATTCGGGCCAGACCCGAGATATCCCGGGTTAACTCGCCTTCGTTGGGTGCCAGACCCGAGATTTCTCGGGTTTTCTATCGTTATTTGTTTTATTCGATATTCCCATTCATAATCCATCGAGGGAGCCTGTGTTATCATTGGGAATGAGTCTGAGATCGCAAACGTCCAATACCACTGTCTGCCGCTTTGCATGCAGCCTGTATTGCTTGGGCTGTGTGTCGATCTAAAAAGTCCGGTCCGGGTTTTCCTTGGCGGGCAGAACAAGCGTTTATAACACATGGATTGAGGAGAATCAAGCACTCCAAATTCATGTTCTTTGGCGGATTATGTTGGCAACACGATCGACATCAATACTTGGAATGGCGAACAGATAATTGGATAATACTAATCTACGCCGTGGATAATGATATACCTTTGGTTTTATTTTAGGTTTATTTTATTTTAGGTACAACAGTAGATTGTACTGAGCAGTTGTTGGCTTATTAGTTTGTGATTCACATGCACTCAAATTCACAAGAATGCAGGAAATTAAGTCTTTGTAACTAACATTTTCGTGGTGGGGAACCCCCAGACTGTTACGTTCTGGACACCGACTGTGGTCGGTGACCACCCACATTCCTGGCATATGTCACTGGGCTTGTCACCTGTCCTTTCCCTGTCAATTAGTGCTGTCACTTAGGGGTGGTTCCTGATTGGCTGTCACAGGGGTGTGTGTGGAATGTTGGTATTTGGTGTCTATGTAACCTACCTGTCTTCTGCTTGTTCATTGTCAGGTCTTCACTAATTGCGTTCGGGGATAACGCGGACGGTTCTACTCTGGACCTCCAATAAGCTCCTATTTACCTTATTCCTACCTGTGCTATTTAGCACTTGTCTCTCTTAGAATTTACTCTGTGTTCTTACTATTAAAGTCGAACCTGTTCAAGAGTAAACACTCTCCGTCTCTGTGATTGCCTTCACCCATTGGAATTCACCTACCTCCATTCCTGACAGAAGACCTGACCATCAGAATTCCATGGAGGCCATCATGGAGATGCTCCAGGCGCAGGGAGCAGCCCAGACACGGATGGAAGAACATCAACAGCTGGTCAGCGCCGAGTTAGTCCGACTCAACGGGATCGTCGGCTCATCCCAAGCGGTGGCGCAGTCGGCGTTGGCCACAGCCCGACAAGCCCAAGAAGGAGTGGCTGGTGTTCAGTCGGCGACGGGAGAAGCAGCGGTCCACGCAGAGGAGAGTCGGGGGGTGTTCGGGGTCCAGGAACGGTCCCACGAGCCACGACTGCAGGCGCCCGCTCGCTATGATGGATCACCGGATGGTTGTCGGGAATTCATCACCCAGTGTCTACTCGTTTTCCGGCTGCAACCACGATCATTTCCATCGGAGACAGCACAGGTAGCGTATATTATCACACTGCTCACCGGTCAAGCTCTCTCCTGGGCTACGGCGGAATTAGAGGCGGGAGCGATAATCTGCGACAGTCTGGACGCCTTTACCCGGGAGTTGAGAAGAGTATTCGATACTTCCCGGGTACTCTCGATCTTCGAGGCTGGTGGTCGTCTTCTCGACTGCCGGCAGGGCCTCCGCACGGTCGCAGCTTACGCTATCAATTTTCGGATCTTGGCTCGGGAGACAGCTTGGGCGGAGAACGTCTGCGTGGTTCTGTTCGTCAGGGGACTCTCAGCGCGGATGCGAGATGCGCTCTCCGCGCGTGAGATCCCCGAGCAGCTGGAAGTGCTGATCAACACCGCCATCAAGATGGACAATCGGCACCAGGAGAGGGAGAAGGAGCGTGTCAACAACACCCAGGTATGTTTTCCTTCTTCTCCTGGTGTTGATACTTCCATGCATTATACGAGTGGGCCACTGGGTGATGAATCCATGCAGCTTGGAGCGCTGTCGCTCTCGGACGACGAGAGGCAGCGCTTCATCAAAGAGCGACGCTGCTTCCGGTGCGGTCGCACCGGTCACCGCTTCGGCAGCTGTCGGGTCCAGGCTGTATCGGCTCAGCGCCAGTCGGGAATAGAAGGTGCGCCGTCAGGCTTCGAGAAAGCGCCAGCAGGTGGGCTCATTCCTGCCAAACCCACTGATTCTCGTACATTTTTTGAGTTGGCGATCAACTGTGGGGGTGACATTAGGGGAACTAAGGCTCTCATTGACTCAGGGGCGGCGGGCAATTTTATTCACGTGGGATTGGTGAAAGAGTGGGGAACCCCAGTGGAGGATTTAGGGGTTCCCTTACCGGTTTATGCCCTGGACGGTCGGCCTCTGGGCAGTGGGAGCGTCACCCAGCGCACGGTTCCTTTACACATCCGGGTGGCGGGTGGGGAGTGGGAATGGGTTAAATTTTTTGTCATCTTTTCCCCCTATTCTGTCATGGTGTTGGGTCATCCCTGGTTGTCGTCATGTGTTCATATCATTAATTGGAGCACGGGCGAACTCTCAACGGCGGCCGACGTCAAGTCGATCGTCAGCGGGAGTTTGCCCAAACCCTTGTCTCCCCCCCCCTCTTCCCTTTTGTCTCCTCCCTCTTTCTCCAGGATAGTGGGGAGCGTGGCAGATTCTGATCTACCCTCTAATCCCGATTTGATAGGGGTGCCTGAGATCTATTGGGACCTGGCGGACGTTTTTAGCAAGACGCGTGCTAAAGCACTTCCGCCTCATAGATCATACGACTGTCCCATTAATCTTCTACCCGGTACCTCCCCGCCTCGCGGGCGAATGTTCTCTCTCTCACGCCCCGAAACCTTGGCCATGAACACCTACATAGAGGAGGCATTGCTTGCGGGGCACATACGCCCGTCCACTTCCCCTGCCGGCGCTGGCTTCTTCTTTGTTGATAAAAAAGATGGGGATCAGCGCCCATGCATTGATTATAGGGGATTGAATGACGTTTCCATCAAGAACCGATATCCTTTACCTCTCATGGACACGGCCTTTGAGTGCTTACAGGGGGCACAGGTCTTTTCTAAACTTGACTTACGTAATGCATACAATCTGGTCAGGATTAGAGAGGGAGACGAGTGGAAGACTGCATTTAACACACCCAATGAGCACTATGAGTATTTGGTCATGCCCTTTGGTTTGGCTAATGCTCCGGCAGTCTTCCAAGCCCTGGTTAATGACGTGCTGCGAGACTTGATTGGGGTGTCGGTGTTTGTCTACTTAGATGATATCCTGATTTATTCTCGCGATATGGTGCAACACCAAATGCACGTTCGGGAGGTGCTAGACGTCTCCTCAAGCATCAACTATTCGTTAAGGCTGAGAAGTGTGTGTTTCACACGGACACCGTGTCCTTCCTGGGCTTTGTGTTGACGAAGGGCGATCTGCGCATGGATCCAGCCAAGGTGAGTGCAGTTTTGGACTGGCCACGACCTTCGTCGCTCAAGGGGTTACAACGGTTTTTGGGCTTTGCAAATTTTTACAGGCGCTTTATTCGCAACTTTAGCGCCTTAGCCAATCCATTAACAGCTCTCACTAAGGCCTCTCTCCCTGGCTTTGAATGGTCGCCTAGGGCTGAGTCGGCCTTCTGCGATCTTAAGCGTCGTTTTACATCCGCTCCTGTATTGACCCGCCATGACGCAGAGGTTCCGTTCATTGTGGAGGTGGATGCCTCTGACATCGCGGTGGGGGGGGTGCTCTCTCAGAAATGCTTAAAGGATGGGAAAGTGCACCCGTGTGCTTTTTTTTCTCGCCGTCTGTCACCAGCCGAGCGTAATTACGACGTGGGTAATCGGGAGTTATTGGCGATCAAATTGGCACTGGAGGAGTGGAGACATTGGTTAGAGGGGGCGGCACATCCTTTCATTGTTTGGACTGATCATAAGAACTTGGCTTACATCCAAGGGGCTAAACGCCTTAACGCTCGCCAGGCCAGGTGGACGTTGTTCTTCACACGATTTCGATTTACCATCTCCTATAGACCCGGCTCCAAGAATATCAAACCGGACGCTTTGTCGCGCCAGTTTGATCTTCCTGGTCAGGAGGAGCAGCCCCATCCCATTATTCCACCGGCCTTGATTTTGGCACCCGTGTCTTGGGGCATAGAGAGGGTGGTAAGGTCGGCGCTAACACGGGAGCCCGATCCTGGTGGGGGTCCTCCGGGACGGTCGTATGTTCCCAAGGTGGCGCGCTCACGCTTGCTACAGTGGGCACATGCGTCATCCCTCACCAGCCACCCAGGGGCAACCAGGACCCTGGAATTTATCCGTAGGAGGTTCTGGTGGCCGACAGTGGAGGGGGATACGCGTTCCTTTGTGGCGGCCTGTCCGGTGTGCGCACGTAGTAAGACCTCTCGACGGGCACCGGCGGGTCTCCTCCGACCACTTCCTATTCCTAAACGACCCTGGTCACACATATCTCTGGACTTTATTTCTGGTCTTCCCCTTTCGGACGGGTTCACCACCATTTTGGTGGTGGTGGATCGGTTCTCTAAGGCGGCTCACTTTGTCCCTCTCCCCAAGCTTCCATCGGCCCGGGAGACTGCTGATTTAGTTATACAGCATGTCTTTCGGGTCCACGGGCTGCCAGTGGATATCGTGTCGGACCGGGGTCCTCAGTTCGCCTCCAGGTTCTGGAAGGCGTTTGCCGCCGGCCTCGGCGCCTCTGTCAGTCTGTCGTCTGGGTTCCATCCGCAGTCGAACGGGCAGACGGAGCGGGTCAACCAGGATTTGGAGGGGGTCTTGAGATGTTACGTTGCCGGTAGTCCGGCAACGTGGAGTAGGAGGTTGGCTTGGGCTGAGTACGCGCATAATACCCTTCTCTCCTCTTCTACCGGTATGTCTCCCTTTCAGTGCCAGTATGGTTTTCAACCTCCTCTGTTTCCCGAGCAGGAGCAGGAGGCGGAGGTGCCCTCGGCCCAGGCACATGTGGCTCGCTGTCGCAGGACGTGGAAACAGGTTCGGAAGGCGCTACAGAAGGTTTCGGTTAGTACCCAACGGCAGGCTAACCGTAAGCGTCGTCCGGCTCCAGTTTACCGTCCAGGGCAGCGGGTTTGGCTTTCCACCCGGGATCTCCCTCTCCGGGTGGAATCCAAGAAGCTGGCTCCTCGCTTTATAGGACCATTTAAAGTGATTCATCGGGTTAATCCAGTGGCTTACAAGCTACGACTTCCGAGCTCTATGAGGGTTCATCCGACGTTTCATGTGTCCCTGTTGAAGCCATTCCTCTCATCGCCCTTGGCCCCGCCACTGCCTGTGGTTCCTCCGCCCCGGTTTATTGGCGGTCAACCCATTTACACGGTGCGGAGGATACTGGGTTGTAGGCGGAGGGGTAGGGGGTTTCAGTTCTTGGTGGATTGGGAGGGGTACGGGATAGAAAAGCGTTCTTGGGTGCCTCAAAGGGATATTTTAGATCCCAGCCTGATCGTTGATTTCCGGCGGCTGAATCCCGAGGCTCCTAGGTGAACGTCTGGTGCCGTTCGTCGGGGGAGGGTACTGTTACGTTCTGGACACCGACTGTGGTCGGTGACCACCCACATTCCTGGCATATGTCACTGGGCTTGTCACCTGTCCTTTCCCTGTCAATTAGTGCTGTCACTTCTGCTTGTTCATTGTCAGGTCTTCACTAATTGCGTTCGGGGATAACGCGGACGGTTCTACTCTGGACCTCCAATAAGCTCCTATTTACCTTATTCCTACCTGTGCTATTTAGCACGTGTCTCTCTTAGAATTTACTCTGTGTTCTTACTATTAAAGTCGAACCTGTTCAAGAGTAAACACTCTCCGTCTCTGTGATTGCCTTCACCCATTGGAATTCACCTACCTCCATTCCTGACACCA